>NC_052321.1:28134006-28434006 GCF_016432855.1 Salvelinus namaycush
ACTTAATGGTGTCCAGATCCACCTGGCTATTGTAGCCAAACGGTGAGGTGAGAGAGAATCTGTTCTAGCCTCCGGCAAGGATAAAGGAAAGGCAAAGATGGCCCTATAGAAATACTGATTCCTTCACGTTGTAAGAGACAGGCTTAACTCTTCATGTGCTGCTACAGTGGCACACACCTTTTGTAACTTGGATCTTTCTCTGGGAGACTGAAAAGTCTTACAGTACCAGTACAGCTGGGACTTGTAAGTCACAAACCCTAGACCGCACATGTCCCATGTATTACACCATTAGGCATCTAACTACCTCTGAACAACCCCTGCTCCATTATCGATCTCCCCCGCCATCCCTCTCCCCAGGGCCTGAACTTCCCTGCTCCATACTTTAATATATTTAGTCTGCGTGAAACAGGACAAGGTTATTACACGCTGAGTGTCCCAGGAATCTCTGTGCTCCTTCAAGGGGCTTCTGGGTAAGCCAAGAGCAACAGGGTCAGGCGACAGGGGTACAGTGCCGGGCGTACTTCACCTCCTAGACTCTCATGGTCGGTTGTGAATGACTCTGAGTATTTACATGAAGAGCTTGTCTTTGTTCTCCTATGCTAGATGAGGTCCTGAAAGTGGCCCTTGATGGACTCTCCTTCCACTTGAGTATTAAGTTAATGAGCGTAAGTATTTAAGTATTCATACACGACCAGGACGTCTCCATTCTGTCTCTCAGAAAGACACTCCTTGTTGGCCTCAGAAATGGCCACTACGTTATGCTATAATAGCCTGCCCAAGGACACAATGACAACAGCAGAGTAACCACTTAGTGTAGGCTAACAAAAACCCACAGGGCAGGTACGTAATGTCAAGCCTATTTGGAGATGTTATAACACATTTGTAATGTCAATTTATTTGTTTTTTTGGGGGGTTCAAATATCAAAGCAGGATAACATTTGTCCATTACAGGGGGTGAAGGGGTTGAGGAGCTGCTTTCAGAAACAGCTGCAGGGGACATTTCCTGTTTGT
The DNA here is from genome assembly GCF_016432855.1 of Salvelinus namaycush. NCBI lineage: Eukaryota > Metazoa > Chordata > Actinopteri > Salmoniformes > Salmonidae > Salvelinus > Salvelinus namaycush. The sequence goes on from NC_052321.1 coordinate 28,135,018, forward strand.
TAATGACTCTAAATGTGTTCAAGACAACCATGTCAAGTCCTTGTTTCTCTGAATGGCCTGAACACTGCTGGGGTGAGGAGTAGCAGTTGTCTTAACACTGACAGACAGACGGATGGACAGACAGACGGCCATACATTCAGACACTCAGGCTTAGGCCCCAGTCAAGGAAGTGCTGAGAGTAAACCACAAGTTTATTCATCTCAAATCACAGGCACTTTGAGCGACTCAGGTGAAACAGACAGCCAAGCCCTGATCAGTCACCATACCTGTTGTGTCTGTTTAGGTTGCAGGATGCCATTTCTGCCTTTCACAAACACACGTCTTTGAGAGAAGCCCTTTGATCTGGGACAGTTGCATGACTCAAGGAAGCGATTTCCCTGTCAATCATCAGTGTGTGTGTGTGTGTGTGTGTGTGTGTGTGTGTGTGTGTGTGTGTGTGTGTGTGTGTGTGTGTGTGTGTGTGTGTGTGTGTGTGTGTGTGTGTGTGTGTGTGTGTGTGTGTGTGTGTGTGTGTGTGTGTCTGTTCAGAACTACGTGTCTGTTCACTGACACATGCCCCGAGGATCTTTCACTTTCTTAATGTTCCACGAGAGGACAGAGGAGTTATAATGCCTGTATAATGAGCTGAGGAGAGAAAAACGGAATGGAGAAGAGAGGAGTGGTAGCTTTTAGAAGTCTAGGCCGGCTAATCGTGGCTATACTCTTAAGTGCATTCTACCATCCTCCCTCTGTCTGTCCATCCATCCATCCCTCTCTCTTTCCCTGTAGTGCTTTCTGGCCTGATCCTGCCCTGGGGCCGTACTGACCTTTGACCTGACTGGCCCAGGCTGGCTACAGGCCCCTCGTTTGTTACAGGCTTTATCCACTGACAAAGCAGGCAGGAAGCTGGCAGCCACCCAGCAACCCCATGGGAGGATGACCATCAGCTAGCTCAGCTTACCGCTTATTAGACCAGGGTGGGGAGTGTGTGTGTGTTTGTGTGTGTGTGAGGGTAGGAAGTATGTGTAAGGGTATGCAGTGTGTGTGTATGGAGTGTGTGTATGGAGTGTGTGTGTATGGAGTGTACAAGTGTGTGTGTGAGGAGCAGGGGGAACCTAATCAGAAACGATCGTAACTGACCTTTTTTTTCATGCACTCCGTCGGTTTTCCTAACTAATGAAACGCAAAGAAGAAAAAGCCTGGAAGCCACAAACGTCTCCGTCTCTGGGCTAACCCGATCAGCTACGCATGTTAGTGACAATCAGGCAGGCGTCCAGGCGAAGGACTCAGGGGACCTTGCAGCGTATTTCTGTTCTGACCACTCATCTCCTGTCTTTCCCTCTCCCTCCCTCTCTTCCTCTTCTCCTGCCTCAGCCCAGTCATCTGAGTGGCCGGCAGAGCTCACTAAAACATTAGATCAGACACTCCAGTTCCCTCTCAGCACTCCATAAAAGCTGGGTAATTCATACTTCATCTAAATACATTGCCATTAACAAAGCTGATGAACTTTTACTCCTTAAATCTAATGGGCCATTTTGCCTGGCTGCTGGCACTCTCTCCTCTCCTCTCCCTCTCCCCCTCTCTCTCTCTCTCTCTCAATCTCTCTTTCTGCCATTGAGAGGCCTATGTTAATCCACACGCAGTCAGTCAGTGACTCAGTGTATGACTATCTACTACAGTGATTGAGGTAGGGGGAAAAGAAGGGGATTTGGAGGCTTTTGTCTGACCTCTGCCACAGACAAGCAATGACACGCACCCTATTCTGTGGGACTGCTGGGAGATTTGGCGGTCTCACTCTCTGTCTCTCACACACACACACAGACCCCAAAGTGCAGGGGAGGGTCATTAACCACTGGGTCTAGAGCGAGGCACGATGGCTCCACGGCACGGAGGCTGTTGACAAGCGTCTGTGTTCTTTTCAACAACTCGTTGAGCCACACCCCTCCCCCTCCCCCCACTTCCTCCTCTTCTCTCCTCTCCCCCTCCCTCACCCCTTCCCTTCTCAGGAATGTAACACAACCGCTCGCTGAGGTAACCCAAGCCCCTCCCTTTCTCTCTTTCTCGTTGAGAGAGAGAGAGAGAGAGAGAGAGAGAGAGAGAGAGAGAGAGAGAGAGAGAGAGAGAGAGAGAGAGAGAGAGAGAGAGAGAGAGAGAGAGAGAGAGAGAGAGAGAGAGAGAGGGGCAGAGGGGCAGAGGGGCAGACTGGAGGTGTAAGACAGCTGTTGTTGTTTTTTCTCTTGCCCTCCCTCTGTCTTTCTCCCTCTCTGTCTCTTGCCCTCCCTCTGTCTTTCTCCCTCTCTGTCTCTTGCCCTCCCTCTGTCTTTCTCCCTCTCTGTCTCTTGCCCTCCCTCTGTCTTTCTCCCTCTCTGTCTCTTGCCCTCCCTCTGTCTTTCTCCCTCTCTGTCTCTTGCCCTCTGTATATTTGCCACCACCCCTCTGCATGCACTGTGGAATAATTAATGAGTCAATTGAGCTGTGGGGAGAGAGAAGACTTTGACCAGCAGGGGCAGGGGATTTTATTAAGCTATAGTAATGCCTCCAGTACAGTACTCCACTACCTATTCTTCCAATGGAGAGGGGGCATCCAAAGCATGACCACCACCCCAAACCTGGACTTCCAATATGGGAACGCCGCTCTTCTACGCTCTCCACCTAACTGGTGTTTTCTACCATTCCAGTCCTACTCCACCCATCCCCATCCCCCTCTCCTCTCCTCTCCTCTCCTCTCCTCTCCTCTCCTCTCCTCTCCTCTCCTCTCCTCTCCTCTCCTCTCCTCTCCTCTGTTCTTCTCCTCCCAGCCCCTCCTGATGGCAGGATCAGGGGCCTGACTAGCTGACCTGTCTGGTGATTGATGATAATGTCTCAGGAAGTAAATCTCCCCCACAGCGCCCTGCCTGCCGCCCTGCTGCCTTTCACCAGGCAGGCTGAACCACTACAGAGGTGACCCAGCCCAGCCCAGCCCATCACAGACACAGACACAGACACAGACACACAGGCCCACTTTCAACTTTCCGCCTGCTCAGGTCCGCCTGGGCCCCCACCAAAAAGCCCCCCTTAGCCCCCCCCCCCCCCAAAGCCCCCAGTTCAAATACTGGTGGAGGACAACGGGTGTAGTCAATACCAGGATCAACAGTGGAATAAGTGGGGTCGGATGTTAGCGTCCATAAGAAAGCTCACCCATAAAGGATGACAGAGGTGGATGAAGGATAGTAGATCGTGGATGGGCTTTGGGATGAGGGTCGATGGGAGAAGGCCTCATCTGCCTGACCATCTTGTTGTTAAAATCAACAGTGGACATCTTGAAGCGGACCAGGCGGGTGATGGTGATGGCCCCGGCCCCTGACTCTGGGTGCTGAGGATGGTTCCATTACTGTCAGTGGTTACCAGGTCCATTATGGCAATTAGGAGCCCTTCTAACACTAGGAATCCCTCTGCCTGCGCTGCAATTGCTAACATCTGCTAACATCAGCCTCCTTCCATGTTCGGTACAGTTTTCTTTGCTTAAACACACATCTTTTTACAGTCGCCGCTGTATTTTTCTTCTTTCTCTGCGGCGCACTCCACTTTTATTTACTCAATTCCACTCAAATTGTGCCTTAAAGAGATCCCTCTCGGTTTGAATCCAAATAACTTAAAATGACCCATGAAGAGAGAGAGAGAGAGAGATGCTTTTCCATTACTTTTCATATGGTAGCAGGAAGAGAGAGAGGGGAGGGGAAATGGCGTGGAGATAATCAATGGAAGAAGGACCGCTAGCCTATTCATCTCCCCCAAACGATTGTGGGTTAATACACGCTCTTGCATAGGCAAACAGGGCTGTGTGGCGGGCGCATCTGTCTGCCTGGATGGGCTACTTAATGAAACAAGGCGGTCTCTGGGTGCAGAGATAAATGGCTTTCCTTCAACGAAAATGGACTCTTCTAACAGTGGCTGAATCCCAGGCTGAGATGCAGGTCCAAATGACAGGGCTCTATACATTCAATACAGTGGAGACTCCAGCCTGTGTCCCTGAGAGACAGGCTTTAACAAAGAGGGTGCCAGGTAGGAGAGAGGACATGGCCACCAGAGCAGCTCCCCACGGTGATCATATCAGGGATCCCCTAATGCGAACAAGAGTTTGACTGATCTGGGAGAGAAAGAAGAGAGTGAGAGAGAGAAAAAGGAGACGTACAGTAGAGAGATAAAGAGAGAGAGGGAGGGAGGGGCTGAGCCACCTGGGGCTGATGAGTGGGACTTGATGTGTGTGTGTGTTTGTGTGTGTGTTGTGGCTACCACCGTGTGTGTGTGTCTGTGTCTGTGGTGACCCCTGGTCAGGGAGTCTTGTAACAGGAGCTCACCTCCGGTTCTCCTCTCTCCTCTCAGTGTGCTGAACAGGCACCTGAAGACAGGATTAGCCATTGTGACCCAGCCCCAAAGGTAACAGAGATGCACCACCGGGGACGGGCCTGAAACACACACTCCCACGTGCTGCAGGCAGGACCCAGCCAGATAGGCAGGAAGACAGGATGACAGAGGGGAAGGAAGGAGGAGAGGGGAGGATAGAGATAGGGGGGATGGAAATACAAACACAACAGGACACTAACAAGGGGAAGATAGTAGGTATAGTATAGTGTGGTATCCGCCTGGGTTTGCTTAAGATGTCGTCGTTAAGGTTTTTGTCACAGGGGAAAACACAAAAGCAGTATATAAGAAGATTGTGGATCCTGTGCTGAGGTAGCGCCCTGGGGTGGCCGAGATCCTGCCTGTGTGGAAATTGATGCCTGTCACTGTGTCTATGATTCACCCCTGCCAATGTGTGTGTGTGTGTGTGTGTGTGTGTGTGTGTGTGTGTGTGTGTGTGTGTGTGTGTGTGTGTGTGTGTGTGTGTGTGTGTGTGTGTGTGTGTGTGTGTGTGTGTGTGTGTGTGTGTGTGTGTGTGTGTGTGCTCTGCTGTGACGAATGAGCGCCACTTAATTTGCTCCTGATTATGCGGGTTGCTGGTCCTCTAAACCTCTTTGAACTTGTAATTGCCGCTGGTTTCAATAATGAACATTAAGGAAGGATTCAGAAAAGTGTGGATAATTACAGGTTTCCCCCCCTTTTTACTTCTTCATGCTGGATAAGGAAGATGAGGTTAAGGAGGAGGAGGCGGAAGAGGTATAGGAAGAGAAACATGGAGAGAGGAGGAGGTGCAGGGTTGCGAGGCATGTGGTGTCGCGCCAGGCTCTCTTTATCTAAATAATTGTACAAGCTCGGTTTATGAGCTTTAGCAAGAGGGTCCAGCCCTGGGGATACGGGGGTACTAGCTCGCTCTCCCCCTTAATCAATATTCACACAGATTCCCATCTGGAGCCAAGGCCTGCTCTACTTAGATTTGGATTTATTTAGTTATTTTTATTAGATTTGCTTGCCTTCTTGCCTTCTTTCCTCAAATCTCTTTTTTCTTGGGTATCTGGGCTATTTTCTGATACAGCAGGTGGCAGGGCTCTGTATCGTATGCGCTCATCTGTGTAGACTTACATGATCTTAGGAGATGAACTAGGCCTGCTCAATAGATAACAGATACATGGCTATATCTACACACGCTCAGATTCACATGGCCTTATGGTGCTATAGATGGACCAATCCATTGTGGGTAAAGGGGTGACACGTGGGGATAGGCTGTAAAAATCTGTCAAAAAAGTGTCCGAGTGAGGAAACCGCAACAAATTGACCCACTCACTCAGTTTCCATCCTCCACATAGACTGTGCATTGGCGGATATGAAACTGCATGCCCATGGTGTCAAAGCGAGCCGTATTATTGAATGGAAAAGATGAAGAGGGGAGGAGCGCGAGGGGAGTTGAGGTGAGAACAAGAGGCATGGCTCCCAGTTATAAGGACCCCACTGTGAAGGAATCCCCTGCCTGGAATAAGCACATAGCAAAACAAAAGCAATGGAGGAGGGGAGGGAGGAAAGGGGAGGTGGAGGAAAGGAAAATCACACAACAAAATGTCTGGAGTGGGATTTGGTAGACTCAGGGTCCCATGACAAACCAAACAGAGGAACAGCACCAGGTCTGTTTTTGATTTCTGCCCGATGCCTCCATCCTTTAACCTCACCCTCCTCAACTATTTGTGCGTCTCCTTTTCCTGCATTTCCTGGTGTGAGATAAATACCAAATGGGGGCGTGGGGGGTGGGAGGGGGGGGGGGTTATGGGCTGCTCTGAGGCCTGCAGCTTAGAGGGAGAAGAACTACAGTATCTCATTTAGCTGGTCACCACCAACACATCACAGGCCCATGATTCAACTGACCAAGGGGGCTATCGATAGAGTGCAGGGGGCTTTTCACATTTTTCCATTTTCCCACAACCCCCTCTGGCTTGGTAAATTGCATGGCACAGAGGAAAATGTGATAGGGGAGAGGGAAGACAATGTGAGGTTGGGAGAATGAGAGGTCTGACAAAATTACTCTGAGAAGATTCAAATGCCTCAAACCCATTCCTCTAACACAGTCTGCAATGGAGAAGATAACCACATAAAACAAGGAGAAGGAAAACCTCAGATAATCTGGGCCTCTCCATCTGTAACAGTGCCAGTCCTGGTTTTGAGTTTTCCCACCATTGGGGCACCGCATACAGTAGCGCAGACTGCCCTCCTTCCTCCTTCCAAGTCCATTACATCATTCACCTCTTTTCCCCAAAAGAGTAAGCTAGGCCTGGCCTTAGCCAATGGATCAATGTTATGACTGCAGCAGTGGGTTAGGCCAGTGGGAGGGAGGGAGGCGCAAGGGTTGAGGGGGTAGCTGAGGCCTGTTTTTGCTGAAGTGTGAGGCCTTAGAAGAGGCAAGACGAGTCTCCAGCTATGGAGCAGTAGTTTATAAATCCTTCACTCCTCAGCTCTCCTCTGTTTGTCTTCTGCTCAGGTCAGGGCATGTGCAGTAACCTCGACAGGGTATGGGCCCCTGGTCTTGCACAAAGTGGCCCCTAGCACTGTAAACACCCATCTGAATGTGCTTCAGATAGCCCCTGGCTTCTCTTTAAGAGATTCATATTAACTAAAGATGCACTGAACTAACTAGCTTTATGTCACAAATTGGGGCATTTCTGAGACAATTCAAGCTTTCTCAAATAGGATTATTTAATTTTTTGTTCGGTGGCTGTAAACATCAGTGGTAACATACAGTACATGCATGAGCCTCTTGCAATTGCACTTGTTTTCCTTTTGTTGTTGTTTTGGGGTGTAGTTTTTTCTTTTTGGGAGAACATGTTGAGGGTTGTTCTTTTGTTGTTGTTGGCATGCGCTGCAGACATGGCTTAATCACCTCCTAACAGCGTCAACAACGTGTTGTAAACATCCCCTTAGCGAAAGCACTCATTTCTGCTACTTCATTAAACAAGGAGCGTTAAGGCACGAACAGCAGGCCTGAGCATTAACAACAGGGAGGGACGGAGGGAGGGAGAGGAGGGGAGGAGAGAAGGTACGAGAGGCTGCCTGTTAATAACAGGTAGGGACGGAGGGAGGGAGAGGAGGGGAGGAGAGAAGGTACGAGAGGCTGCCTGTTAATAACAGGTAGGGACGGAGGGAGGGAGAGGAGGGGAGGAGAGAAGGTGCGAGAGGCTGCCTGTTAATAACAGGTAGGGACGGAGGGAGGGAGAGGAGGGGAGGAGAGAAGGTACGAGAGGCTGCCTGTTAATAACAGGTAGGGTAAACTACTAAATAGCACACAACACTGTTTATCTAGAGAGACAATAAGGATCTATGTGAGACATTGACACAGATATACAGTAGGTGTGTAACAACTGCAAGAGAACTGTGCTGTATTCTGTATTCTGTATCGGGTGCCACTCTAGATTGGGATCTGTGAAGTGGAACTATGACAGATCTAGATTAAGGAGGCCAAGTGAAAATGTCTAATGTCGACGCGTGAAACAATTCACGGCTATTACCCCCTAATGCTCCACTAAACCTGTGGAGCAACCAGCCAGCCACAGACTACATGGCTCTGCGTACTGTAAACAAAGCTTTGTCAGTCACGACACACCAACACCACTGGGCATTACTGTAAAAAGGCTCCGACATGAAACAACCAAAGGTTGATGTGGCTTGTCATATAATTATACAGCCCAGAAAAAGGGGAGTCACTAGATACCGCCTTCTAAACTTTCAGGGAGTTTTTTCTCTCTCTCTCTCTCGTATGAAAAAAGGTCTCGCTCGTTCTTGTAAAACCCTGGTAGACAAAAAGTGTTTCCTATAGTTGAAATGAAAACATTTGTTAGGGTCCAGTTTTTGTTTGTCATGGTTTTATCTTCTGGTGGAAGGATTAGTTCTATGTCTTTATCAATGAGGACTGACTGGCGGTGCAGTGGCTTCCCAGCTTCACAGGCCCATGTGAGAACCAGGCTAGCGAGGAACAGATGGTAGACTGAGCTGAAGTGACTTGTGTCCTCGTTCCAGGGTCGCTGAGCTGAGCAGCATTAGTTAGAGGAACAAACTGTGGAAACATAGGTCCCTCCCCAGCATACCTGAAGCTCCCCTTCACTCAGTATCCTTGACTTCAGTGACTTCTAAAATACAGCCACTCTCCTCTTTCCTGATGTATTATCGCTTCACTTTAGTTTTGTAAACTTTAGATAGAGACTCCATATATATACACTTAATATGGCAACTCTCGCTTTCTTATAGGCGTATAAGCCTGGGGTCATGTGGTATGTGTAAGCATACACACACACAGGGGTATGCAGTGGCGGTGAACCAAACGGTCACCTGGGTTGCCACGGCTGACTGGAGAGCTGACTTCTTGGCTCCGAGGCAAATGAGCACATGACAAATTAGTGTGTGGGCCTCCTTCAGCCCTGAACCTCCGTGACCCCTTAGGAACCCCATCAACCCCCCTTTCTCCCTTACACCCCCTTCTGAACCTCACAAAACACAAAACAAGAGAAAATGAAACCACTACCGTCGCAATGAATACCCAGAGTCGTACAAAACATACTCTTTATCTCCTATAAACATACAAAATCGTGGAATAAAAATACATTGTGTAGGCAGCAAAAATATGGTATAAACAGTTTTAAAAACAGTGCTGTAAAATGAGAACGGTTGTGTATTTCAAACTGTTTGCAGATGTGGGATATACCAGTGAAATGGCTCTAGTGGTGGCCCTAACAATACACATGGATTAGAAGGACTCAAACAGAAAAACAGACATACAGACAGGGGACACTACAGAGAGAGATGTTTAGTCTGCTCAAACACAACCGGCTGGCCCTCTCTTTTTCGAAGGCAGACTAGCGCACTTGTTTATCGTTTGGGACAAATACCGGTTACCAAGCTTGGCCAACTCTTCCAAGACCATGACTCCAGAATGACCTAGCTAGCCAGGCTCTTTTATGTCTCTCTCTCACTCTAAAGGGCTGGTTCACAGAGCCACTCCCATCGGGGCTCGACCTGGAGATGACACCCGGTCGCCATGGAGACTAATGCTAGGTTGAGGGGGAGATTATTCTGTGTTCATTTGCTAGGGATGCTTGTGGTGCTGATGCACTGATGCACTACTTATCTACTCATCACGTTATCACTAATCATCACATCACTACTCATCATGTCATCACTACTCATCTACTCATCACATCATCACTACTCATCTACTCATCACTACTCATCTACTCATCACGTTATCACTATTCATCTACTCATCACATCATCACTACTCATCACATTATCACTACTCATCTACTCATCACGTTATCACTACTCATCTACTCATCACGTTATCACTACTCATCTACTCATCACGTTATCACTATTCATCTACTCATCACATCACTACTCATCACATCATCACTACTCATAACATTATCACTACTCATCTACTCATCATCTACTTATCACGTTATCACTACTCATCACGTTATCACTACTCATCTACTCATCATCTACTTATCACATTATCACTGCTCATCTACTCATCACGTTATCACTATTCATCTACTCATCATCTACTTATCACGTTATCACTGCTCATCTACTCATCACTGCTCATCTACTCATCACGTTATCACTGCTCATCTACTCATCATCTACTCATCACGTCATCACTACTCATCTACTCATTATCTACTCATCACGTTATCACTGCTCATCTACTCATTATCCACTCATCACGTCATCACTACTCATCTACTCATCACATTATCACTAATCATCTACTCATCACATTATCACTAATCATCTACTCATCACATTATCTCTACTCATCTGCTCATCACGTTATCACTACTCATCTACTCATCACGTTATCACTACTCATCTACTCATCACGTTATCACTACTCATCTACTCATCTACTCATCACGTTATCACTACTCATCTACTCATCACGTTATCACTACTCATCTACTCATCTACTCATCACGTTATCACTACTCATTGACTCATCACGTCATTACTACTCATTGACTCATCACATTATCACTAATCATCTACCCATCACGTTATCTCTACTCATCACGTTATCACTAATCATCTACTCATTATCTACTCATTACATTATCACTACTCATCATGTTATCACTACTCATCACGTTATGACTAATCATCTACTCATCACGACATATCTACTCATCACATCAATACTGCTCATCTACTCATCATGTCATTTACATTACAGTCATTTAGCAGACGCTCTTATCCAGAGCGACTTACAGTAGAGTGCATAATTTTTTTTATTTTATTACATTTTTACATACTGAGACAAGGATATCCCTACCGGCCAAACCCTCCCTAACCTGGACGTCGCTATGCCAATTGTGCGTCGCCCCACGGACCTCCCGGTTGCGGCCGGCTGCGACAGAGCCTGGGCGCGAACCCAGCCCAGCCTGGGCGCGAACCCAGAGACTCTGGTGGCGCAGCTAGCACTGCGATGCAGTGCTCTAGACCACTGCGCCACCCGGGAGGACATGTCATCACTCATGTTAACTCCTATATTGACAGGGTTGATACTATAGGTGCCATCTCTCTACTTCCGCTGTTGTTGCCTATGTTACCATTGTTAGTTATGTTTGTGTAACCAATTTTGCCCTGGATCATGGCAGTCACCATGTCACAATGACATGACACTCATGGCATTCCTACCCTGCTGCATCTGACTTACAGATGTCTTCATACACTCATGATTGTAGGAGATAAAAATACCCATGATATAAATAACTCATTCTTCTCAATGACACAAAGTTTCACAACATTCAGTCACGCTTTTTGACAGTGAAAGATACGAGTCATATCTAAGATTCCAGTGAATATGCAACAGGGCTCTATACGAAACACAATTCAAATGAACCCACGTGAAAGTGTTCGGCTCAATGTACGACCCCCAAACTGACCCTGGGATATATCACTTCCCTTTCAGACAGCCCAGGGTTGCAATACACTTGGCTTAGCAGCTTAACAGCATTTCCCCAAACACCCCGGCCAAAACGGTGCATGGCCCAGCACAAAACCTGAGATGCTTGATGCCTGCCTGAGAGTGCAACCCCTTCCTTCATAGACTGCATTACACTTATGGGTGAGTGCACGCACATACACACACACACACACACACACACACACACACACACACACACACACACACACACACACACACACACACACACACACACACACACACACACACACACACACACACACACACACACACACACACACACACACACACACACACTGACACACACACACACACACACTAGCCCCACTAGGTCTGCTCCTGAGGTCCCCTATTTATTTTTATAGGTGTTTGAGGATTTAGGTTAGTCAAAAGACAAGGCCAGGCCGGGAGTGGTATCTTTGTATCTGAGTGCTTCCTGTTTTCATTGCCTGGTCGACCCTTGCCTTAGCAGGTTCTATTGGGGGCTAACAGAGGGCTAGCAGGTTGCTACAAAAGCGGAAGGCTGAGGGCGCCAAACGGCTAATTAGGAGAACTTTGCCAAATGAAGGGGCAGCCCCTTTTACTGCTATGGAATCGCCCCAGCTAGCAGTTAGCCTAGCAACACAACCTCACTCTCTGTCTATCTCACCCTGCCTATGTCTTCCCTTTTCTCCCTAGAGCCCACCTCTCTCTTTCCCTCTCCTCCGCTCCTTACGGAGCTATCCTATCTTCCTGTTTCTCCATCCCTCCCTCCCTCCTTCCCTTTCTGCCTCCCTGCTTTTGAAGCGCAGTCGAACATTTTACCCCTAACAGTGAAGTTTACCTTTCTGATAACATAATCTCCCTGTAGTATTGAAAAGCTTATACCAACAGTCTGGTATTTCACTTCCCTTAATGTGACTGGAAGACATCCAGAAACTCAGAAAGACGGAGGGAGAGAAAGGGAGGGAGGGTAGAGGGAGAGACTGTCTCTGGTCCTCTAGTGCTAGCTTACGCCAGCTGATCTCAGCAGTTTGCCAATTCCACACAGGGCATAAAAGATGCCAGCTCGCATGCTTTCTGCTGCTATATGAATACATACATGAAAGAGGCTGGGCTTATCACAATAACTCGAACAAATAATTGCCGGCGTATTCATTACGTATAGAAGATATCAGATCTCGGCTGCCACACACAAAATGCTGTGTTTCATTATCCCTGGGCTGACTGAAGGCTGACTGAAGGCCGCTGAAGGACTGAGGGGCAAGTGGCAATTGAAGCAGGCCTATTTTCCATATCTGATTGTGATGAAGAAAGCCGCCCTGCGATTTCTCCCATGAGAGTGTGAGGTCAGGGGGAACCCAGGAGGGGGGCGAGGAGGGGGGGGTGGATTTTGTTATTCTGAATCCGAAAGCCAACAATTGTTACTGTTGGCCTGTGTTGTTTTTCGCGGTGTGAAGGGGGTCCCGTCCTTTTGAGCTCTTTCAGAATAGGTGACAATGGCTAGATGTAGAGAACATATGTAGGGAGACCCCTGTGGTCGCTCTCATGGTGGAGAAGCTAGCATGCTGGAGAAAATACAAGCCCCGCTACCTTTCACTCTCTGCCTCAGTTAATGAATGTGTCAATGGAAGAATGCTGCAATAGGCCATTCAGGGGCCAAAGTCCCCAAGAATTCGCCACTGCACAAACGCATCCTGAAATGGAAAGTACATTTGCCTAACAAATTAAAAGAAAAGGCGAATGGGTGTGTATGTGTGTGTGTGTGTGTGTGTGTGTGTGTGTGTGTGTGTGTGTGTGTGTGTGTGTGTGTGTGTGTGTGTGTGTGTGTGTGTGTGTGTGTGTGTGTGTTGATGGGTTGGGGGGATAGAGTAAAGTAAAGGGGGATAATTCAATTAGTCTTCTTTTTTGACGAAAAAAAAATGAAGTTAGGTTAAAAGGGAGGGATTATTGCTTGTACAAGTCTGGCCTGGGCGTCTCACAACAGACAAATCAAGATTTGAGAAAACATCTCAAAGCAGGAGAGGTAATAAAGGAGAGTGGGAAAAAAAAGGGATTTTGAAAGCTTTACTTCTCTGAATTAGAACAACTGCCCCTGGATCCAATCTCTTGGGTCTCCCCTTTCCACTCTTTCAATGCAATTTTAAAACAATTCTAAAGGAAATTGGTGGAGAGGCTGCAAAGCTTTCTTTGCTTCTTTCTCTGCTTTTTTGGAGCAGGGGAGCATTGGAACTGTGAGAGGCCTTCAAACGGGCATTCCTCAAGTCGCCAGGAAAGAAGCCTAATGATCCCTCAATAAAGCGAGAAATGTCTAATTACACTACATTGCCAAAAGTATGTGGACACCCCTTCAAATTAGTGGATTCGGCCATTTCAGCCACATCCGTTGCTGGCAGGTGTATAATATCGAGCACACAGACATGCAATCTCCATAGACAAACATTGGCAGTAGAATGGTCTTACTGAAGAGCTCAGTGACTTTCAACATGGCACTGTCATAGGATGTCACCTTTCCAACAAGTCAGTTAGTCAAATTTCTGCTAAATTTCTGCTAATCTCTGCTGCCTACCTGCTAGAGTTGCCCCGGTCAACGGTAAGTGCTGTTTTTGTGAAGTGGAAACGTCTAATAGCAACATCGTCTCAGCTGCGAAGCGGTAGGCCATACAAGCTCACAGAACGGGACCGCCGAGTGCTGAATCGCGTAACGCATAAAAATCGTCTGTCCTCGATTGCAACACTCACTACCGAGTTCCAAACTGCCTCTGGAAGCAACGTCAGCACAATAACTGTTTGTTGGGAGCTTCATGAAATGGGTTTCCATGGCTGAGATCACCATGTGCAATGCCAAACGTCGTCTGGAGTGGTGTAAAACTTGCCGCTATTGGACTCTGGACCAGTGGAAATGCGTTCTCTGGAGTGATGAATCACACTTCACCATCTGGCAGTCTGACGGACACATCTGGGTTTGGGGGATGCCAGGAGAACGCTAACTGCCCGAATAAATAGCACCAACTGTAAAGTTTGGTGGAGAAGGAATAATGGTCTGGGGCTGTTTTTCATGGTTCGGGCTAGCCCCCTAAGTTTGTGAAAGAAATCTTAACGCTACTGCATACAATAACGTTCTAGACGATTCTGTTCTTCCAACTTTGTGGCAACAGTTTTCTGTTTCAGCATGACAATGCCCCTCTGCACAAAGCAAGGTCATAAATGGTTTTTCGAGATCGGTGTGGAAGAACCTGACTGGCCTGCACAGAGCCCTGACATCAACCCCATCGCATACCTTTGTGATGAATTAGAACGCCGACTGTGAGCCAGGCCTAATCGCACAACATCAGTGCCCGACTTCACTAATGCTCTTGTGACTGAATGGAAGCAAGTCTCCGCAGCAATGATCCAACATCTAGTGGAAAGCCTTCCCAGAAGAGTGGAGGCAGTTTTAGCAGCAAAGTGGAGACCAAGTCCATATTAATGCCCATGATTTTGGAATAAAATGTTTGACGAGCAGGTGTCCACATACTTTTGGTCACGTACTGTAGTATGAGCGCACCAAATTAACCAGGAGACGTGTGTGTGTGTGTGTGTGTGTCTAACCACCCTGGTAGGTGGCCCCCCGAAATGTTCAACCCTCACTATCTTCCCTTTTTTCCCTCCTTCACACACAGAACAACCATCTAACTTCAAGCTCATGGCAGGCAAAAGAAGAGGGGGAAAATCTGTTATTTTTTTCACATTCTCTCCCTCACACTGTCAGCTTCCAAACGAAGCCCATTCTATTCTGCGGGTTGGGGAGAAATCTCCAGCCAAGGATATGTAGCCTAGCCATGAACAGCTGTGAAGTGATTTTGATAATGATGAGAATAATAAGCTCTGTGCTGTGTGGTGGTGCTGCAAGGCTAAGGGCTGTGCTGCTGCAGCTCCACTGCTCATGAATAGATAAAAGTGATTAAAGCACTCCTGATTATCCCTGACCAATATGCAATGGATTTACAGCCCTTTCAATTAGGCCGTATTTGCTAGCCACTCATTATTTGGGCTTTGGTTAGGTAATCAGGGGGGCAGAGGCTTTGGGCAACGCAGGCACGGGGAGTGGGGGGTACCTGACCCTCTTAAATGAGAGGATCAGGATCATCCTGGGGTTCTGACCTGCCCTGGCTCACTACCTTCCTCCCTCATTCTTCTTCTCCATTCATACACCCCTCCTTCATCCTATCACTCTGTCCATCCTAACTAAGCCACGTGGTCAGCAGACACCAGCTTGTGTGTCCCACCTCTCTGCCTGAAATCAGACCTCCCTGTTAAAAATCAATACAGACCGCCGTTCTGATAATGTTCTGACATCAGAGAGGGTGGTGGGACATGACAACCCCAACCCCAACCTTCCCAACCCCCACTATGTGACCCCCCCCCCCCCCCCCCCCCCCCCCCCCCACCGCACACACACACTCCCTTCTCTTGGACCATGCTGCCTGGCTAGCTGCATCACCTCACTGCACACAAACACTGTTCAGTGACTCCTGACTCTACAGTGGCTTGACCGGGACCCTCGCTAATAATAAACACAAGCACACCCACACACACACACAGATATTAATTTCTAAAACTATCCACAGAATTAATGTGTCCTCTGAATATTTCATCCAAGGCGTAGCGTCACTCTTTGCCGACTGAAGTGAATGAGCCGTTGTCAGATGTTGTCTGATTTAAGTGTTCGGCAAAGAGAGAGAGTGAGGCAAACAAACAAGCTCCTCTGTGTTTTGGCGAGAAGCCAGCTTAAGATGCAACCTCTCAACCTCAAACAACGGACAGAAGAGAGGGAATATAACAACAGACAGGTACTGTTTATACTTAAGACATACAGTAAGTGCTAGAAAAACATCTCACATGTTTCCTTTTAATGTAAAAGCCAATAGTAAAAATGGCACTGACATAGCACGCATATTAACCTTTCCACGTGTGAGTTCCAAATATCTCTACCGGTCGCTCCCAGCATGAGTTGTTTTATGCACATGATGTCAGAATGCACTCACTGTTCCAAAATGTGATTGTTACACAACAGGACAGTCAACACGTGCTGCCTGTTAATTATCTATAGGCTGTTTCAACTTGTCATTTTCTAATTATTTTCGAACAAGTTTTATTTTCTAACAGTTTGAATTGAGGTATGTTCCGCCTCCTCATTAATTCACATAGAAGTAGCCCATTTCACTGTTGCGGACAATTTATGTTTGAGGCTTTACTGAGCCGGACAAACTTCTCTCTTCGAGGAGAGCCCAAGCACTTCACCAGTGTTTCCGCAAATCAAGTATGTAGACATCTGTGCAATCTTGAACAAACTTTTTCTGGCTGGTGCTCGCATTGCCTTCATTGTTTGTTTTTATAACAAATAATAACTTTGGACATGTGTGCATTCCTATCAAAGTAAGTGCCTTATTTTCTGTATATTGTGTTGTCATTTCTACTGTACAGTAGCATACAGTATGTATGTATGTATGTATATATGATGTATCTATGTATGGAGCATAATGTAGTTACAGTTTTATTCACATGTTTTCAAATAATGGCGACAAATAATGCATTCCGATTATTGCATAGATTGTAATGGACACCTATGTGTATAAAATACTTTTTTGAAGGTTGTACTGATTATGATGCGCTATGCTGTTTGCCAGCTATGTGTGGCGCCATGTTGACATTATACAATGCATTCTGGGTGTCACGTAAACGTCTGTCAGACCAAAGATGTTATAATGAGGTGAAGGAATGGTTCACTCATCTTTCGAGTAAACTTCCGTAAGTGAATGAAGGGAAATTAATGATCGTAGACGACACACCCCCTTCAACATGCATACTGCAAACAGACCAAACTCATCTTGTCTCCTCTTCTTATCTTTGGTTGACGCGAAAAAACAAACATGGTGGCGCGCACAAATGTCGTATTAGTTTAGATAATTATTAAGTGTTTTACTCAATTATTTAGATCAATGGAGAGATCACCCGTGATGTGATGAATTGTAAATAGTAATTGCTATTAGCTCATTCATATTGTGGTTTATGTCAGCAAATAGTTAGCTAAATATGACTGCTTGTGTTACGACAGTCTTTCTTCAGTTAAAGCTAGGACTGATGTCGGCTACATTTTCCGGTTTGGATGATGTTTGTGCAAAATGTTTCTGTGAAAAAACAGTGTAGCTGTCAGTGTAGAATAAACACAGAGACAGTATTGTATTGAAAGGCAATGTGATGTGCAGTATGTGCCAAACCAGTGGACAGGGCTGCTGATGTTACACTAGCTAGGCGTCAGCACTACCTCCACATCTCAGAGGCTCTTCAGCAGAGCAAACTAGCTTTGTCTGATTGAATTGACCCGGTCACTCTGGACCAGTGACAGGTGAGTGACAGGCGAGCATGACAAGTCAGTGACAGGTGTGTATGTGTGCGTATGTGTACCTGTACGTGTACATGTGTGTACACTTGTGTATATGTGTGTCCCAGGAGCTTGCTGACGGGAGCACGGCTCATAATAATGGCTGGAACGGACTTCATGGAATGGCATCAAACACATAGGAATCACGTGTGTGATGTATTTGATACCATTCCACTCATTCTGCTCCAGACATTACCACGAGCCTGTCCTACCCAATTAAAGTGCATCAAACCTCCTGTGATGTGTATGCACTAGGGCTGTGACGATATCGCATTTTTTTCCATGGCAAAAATAAAAACAAGAAGCTTTAAAACCTTTAAAAACCTGCTGTATGTAAAATATTGTGTGCTAAGCTTGGAAAATAAATACATGTGACTCTGGATGACAACAGGATGTTTGTTTCCAACATTAGGGCTGTTTTCCTAAAGAAGTTAAATGCTTCCTTGCCAAAATACTAACGAGTATCGCGATACTGGTATTGTTCCAGCTACGGCTGTTACGGGTGACCGTATTACCGCCACACAGGCAGTCACGAGTCATGACCGCAGGCAGATTCCATGTGACCATTTAGTCACGTTAATT
This sequence comes from Salvelinus namaycush, assembly GCF_016432855.1. Classification (NCBI taxonomy): domain Eukaryota; kingdom Metazoa; phylum Chordata; class Actinopteri; order Salmoniformes; family Salmonidae; genus Salvelinus; species Salvelinus namaycush. Next base: position 28,153,365 of record NC_052321.1, read on the forward strand.
AGCCTTCTACAAGCTCTGATGCTGCTGATGGTCATTAGTAGCCTACCAAACTTGCAACTGCCTGGTACTCAGCACTCTATTGTCCCTCTATTCACTCTGACATCAATGCAAATGTGATTCAAAATCAAATCAAACACTTCAAGAGAGCCCATGAGCTTATGTTGCGCAACAATTCTGTAGGCTATGCAATTGCATGAGAAAACAGAGTTTTGAGGGCCTCTAATAAAAAGAGGAGGATCCCATCAGCTTTCTATAGGCTACAATATTTATTTATCAACTTTCCTAATATAAAGCACATTGCTTCGCTTTACTACCTGGCTGGCAAGAAAATAAACCAAGGGAAAAGCGTCCTCCATTCGCTATTTAAGTGCATAGATGACATGTATTGTTTCCCTGCCCCTGTTCTGAGACAGGTGCATGATAATGGTCCACTCTAAATCAAAACCAATTTCACACATATATTATTTAGTATATGTAAAGACAAAATTAAATCAAGAATACTCTGATGGGTGACAATATTAGCCTATCACTTGTGAATGATATATTACCATTTGTGAATGATGTCCAGCTTTTATGCAGTAAGGCAAGAAACAGTGCATGCCTTTTTTTGGTGAGTTTTTCAAATCATAGTCCCACACCTCATGTAGCCCAGCCCATTGGCCTATATGTTTTGATAAGGCTGGTATCACAACTAAAGTGGCCAAATAACTTCTTAAAATTAAACACATTAATCCGCTTTACAACCGGTGTAGATCCTAACCGGCATACATAGGCGTCGCGTGAGTGTCAAGTTTGGGGAAGATCATTTTCACTATAAAAATGCACCTTTATAATAAAGCATTACATGCATAATTGCATATGTGATACATTTTGAGAATGTTTTCCCGCTAATTGATTGTATTTTGGAATACTCGCGCTTATAGCCTACTGCTGTGTGTGCATTGCTGCGCTTATAATGTAAACAAATAACCTAATAGTTTATCAACATTTTAAGCTAAACGTTCTGATCTGTTGCATCAGCCTCATTGCTTTAAAAAAAAAAAAAGGGAGGCGAGCGGTTGTATTAATTTGGGATCTATCGCATCCCACAACTGTCCCAGACTATGTTTGGAATATTTATTTCTCGCACAGAAGGACAAGTTGACTAATAGAATAGGTCAACGTTTGTACTATGGGGGATAGTAGATTGACATAAGCTAGTGTTTTTGCTGTTCGTTAGGCCTACTCATCTTGTTGGCTGACGAAAAGTAATTGAGGACAGTTCTTCCAACATCTTCAATATGCGCCTCGGAAATCAATAACAAGGACGTGCGCCGGTGCATCCCCGATGTGTCTGTCTTCACTTATAGCCTACTTCAGAGCTGAGATAGACGTGTGTGAGAAGAACCCGATCACGTGACGGACATTGGCTAATAAGAATTGAGATATCTGAGAGAGCCATGTGAGTGAGAGGTGCTTCGGAGCACGCAGCCAGGAGAAGGGAATTATAATTATATAATAATAATATCATCCAGAAGGCGAGGTCAGTACAGGTGCATCAAAGCAGGGACCGAGAGACTGAAAAACAGCTTCTATCTCAAGGCCATCAGACTGTTAAACAGCCACCACTAACATTTAGTGGCCGCTGCCAACATACTGACTCAACTCCAGCCACTTTAATAATGGGAATTGATGGAAATTATGTAAAAATGTATCACTAGCCACTTTAAACAATGCCACTTAATATAATGTTTACATACCCTACATTACTCATCTCATATGTATATGTATATACTGTACTCTATATCATCTACTGCATCTTGCCATCTTTATGTAATACATGTATCACTAGCCACTTTAAACTATGCCACTTTATGTTTACATACCCTACATTACTCATCTCATATGTATAGACTGTACTCTATACCATCTACTGCATCTTGCCTATGCCGTTCTGTACCATCACTTATTCATATATCTTTATGTACATATTCTTTATCCCTTTACACTTGTGTGTATAAGGTAGTAGTTGTGGAATTGTTAGGTTAGATTACTTGTTGGTTATTACTGCATTGTCGGAACTAGAAGCACAAGCATTTCGCTACACTCGCATTAACATCTGCTAACCATGTGTATGTGACAAATAAAATTTGATTTGATTTGATTTAATTATTATGTACAGCCCAAGGGCACAGCGGCCAATGGCCGTAAAAGGCATGGATTTTTTTAGGGGGCATCACTGCCGTCGGGAAAATCGAGACATTATCAAGTGCTTGTCAAATTGTGAATGAGAGACTGATGAAGTGTGTGCAGGCTGAGCAAGACATAAAGCAGAGCTCCTGCCTTTCATGCAACTTTTTTCAAATCGTCATTAGAGTCGCATCATGCAGCCTTGGAATGTATTAAAAATAAAAACATATAACCCAATGTTTGTATCACAACTAAAGTTGCATAAATAACTATAAATTAAGCATATAGGAGGACGTGTTTCTTTGAATAGCCGTATGCGTACTCCCTCAGAAATCGTTTGGAGAAAACATCCTTTCTATTTTATTCAGCAATGTTCAATTGTATTCTTCATACTATAAAATAATATAAAATAATGCCACGGAATTTTAAGAAAATCTTGTCTGCTAAATGAACTAGTGTAACCCACAGCCATATGGCATAGACAGATCAGAGTATGCTATTCTGTTCTTCTGAAATATACTACATTTTCTTTATATCATGTTTCTTTAGACCTGTCTTAAATAAATAATGGATTTATTGTGATGGTGTAGACTATTTTAAATAGATTTATTAGAATTTTTCAAACGTAGATGTTCCAAATGTCTGCATCAGTGGCTTGTAGGCTATGCGTGGAAGCCAGGATATGCTAAATTTGTTTATGTTAATTAACGGTCAATTACCGTGATACCGACAGTTATTTGCTTGATAATCACCGGCTGACAGAATTTCATAACTGCCACAGCCCTAGTTCCGGCCCCAGTGTGCACAGGCTACTCCACTATGTGGGTACTCACCGTGAGATGCTGGAACAGCCACGCCCTCATGATGTTGGTGGCCACCTTGGGGAAGATGCCGCGCTTCTTCTGCCTCTTCTTCTCCTTATCCGGGTCATCATCATCACCTGTGCCAGGAGACGCCACGCTGTTCTCTAAACCATCTCCTAGGCAGAAACAAGACACAGGGTTAAATAGCAGTCTAGGACAGAAGATGGACCAATAGGAAGCCTTGGCATTAACCACACAAAGGGTTAGGTAGAACCCTAGAAGCTAAACCTAATATATAAGACGCTAAAGCTAACCCAGTGGGTTATCTAAGTTAGATGGAGGACTATGCCATAGCCTACACAGTAGTAGCCTTCACTAATGCCTGCATAGAAGTAGTGGGATTTAGGCACAGAGGGAGAGGGGTTTGCTGTAGACAGAGAACTAGAGGTGAGTTCTTACACCCAGAACAGTGGAGAGGAATGGATGGGGGTTAATGACTGTGTTTTGGTTGGAAGCAGAAACACTAGGCTCCTGATTCCACTCCAGATTGTTCAATAGGAGGAGAAAAAGTGAGAGAGCGAGGGAAAGAAGGGGAAAAAACGACAAGGAGGCTTCAAGATTGGGGCTGCAGTACATTAAGTCAATTAAATCCACAGGCTTGACATAATGTCATGCTTTTTTTCTGATCCAAAGGGTCTGGATGGACTGAGAAGGGAGCCTTATGAACACACACACACACGCAAACAAACCCACAGAAGTTGAACATTCGGGGGCACCCAATTGAGTAGCTTGTGAATTAAAGTGGGGTGTGCATTGGGTTTGTTCATTGTTGCAGTTTGATGCACATAATGGACAAGAGTTGAACCTCCCCCTTCCTCCAGCAGATTAGCATGGCAGGCCAGTAGAAGGGCGGCTCTCGCTCCCTTTTTTGTATTTAACTAGTCAAGTCAGTTAAGAACCAATTCCTATTTTACAATGACGGCCTACCTCGGCCAAACCCTCCCTTAACCCGGACGACGCTGGGCCAATTGTGTGCCGCCCTATGGGAATCCCGATCATGGCCAGTTGGGATACAGCCCGGGATCGAACCAGGGTCTGTAGTGATGCCTCTAGCACTGAGATGCAGTGCCTTAGACCGCTGCGCCTCTCGGGAGCCCTCCCTGCATTAATGTCCAATAGTGTTTGATTTCGGGAGGAAAACAAGTGCATATCAAGGCAGTCTTTCTCCTTTAAACCAAAATTTCAATCTTTGTGCCCTCGCCTTTTCTGTCTCCTCTTCTCTGGCCATTAATTGTGCATTAGCAAAAATGATTTACTTTTAACAGTCATAGTTATTTTTTCTTGCCCTCGGGCACAAATGCCTTGAAAGCCTTCCTTGAGGGCATCTAAATTATGTATCTGAAAAACTCCTTCACTAAGGCTGAGAAGGACCCCGGCATTCTCAAAATTCAGACTTGCATGTCCTCCTGTTTTTGGGGAGGCATCAATCAGGGGCACCTATACAAGCCCTAATTTTGCATAAATATTTGAACTAATAACACTAAAAATACAGGAAAGAAAACGGATCCGACTGGCGGCATAGTCAAATGCAAAATAGATGAAGAATACAAGGACATGCAGCATAAAGGTCTGTCTTCCCCTCCTTCTCTCTCTAATTTCCCCTGTCTGTCTGTCTGTCTGTCTGTCTGTCTGTCTGTCTGTCTGTCTGTCTGTCTGTCTGTCTGTCTGTCTGTCTGTCTGTCTGTCTGTCTGTCTGTCTGTCTGTCTGTCTGTCTGTCTGTCTGTCTGTCTGTCTGTCTGTCTGCTGTGTTTTCCTTCCACATTATTAGTGTGGGAGCCACACGAAAGAGGGAAACAGAGAGGCGACTTTGCGCTCCTTCCCTGCGTGGAGATAAAGACGTGGCTGGGCTTTCTGAAGGACATATGGGTATAGGTGACGCGTCCGGCCTGGGAGCGTTGTCATTGTTGAATGGACATTCATTAGCATAAAATGCCATAAACCCCACGCTAAGTACGAATCCTTGTTCAGGAAAGCCTAAAACAATATACTGGGGCCTAGCTGTATCCCCAGCGTGACTGTGTGTGGCTTCCTGAGAAAAGTGACCCAGACGCAGGGACTAGTCTAACTCCTCCAGAGTGGACCCTACAGTCCTCTACACTTCACAATGCTGCCTTTTGGGTTAAATAATGGTGTACTTTAAGTTGTGTTTTTGTATTTCTAGTTTTTGTTGTTTTTTCAGAGCTAGTTTCCAAGTTAATCTCCTACTGGGAGTCATCCGGCTCATCCTATAGTCACAGTGGCCAAAAGGCTGGCAGATTCATTTTATTGACGTTTCCATTTTCACTGCAATGCGATAGCCTCCCCCTGGCTGGGGCGACCCATGCGTATTTACAGACTGACCTGTCACTTCATTACCCTGCCTGCTCACTCCCTCCTGCCCCGGCCAGCAAGGGTGAAATCAGACTCCCAGGCTTTCAAATCCTCTCTCTCTTTCACATGCGCATACATACTGTACGTATGCCTAATGCACACAATCATGGAGTCTTACACATGAGCTGCTCTTTATGACACACATAGAAAAACATGTAAATATATAGTACATCTGCACAATGTGTACACAGACAACGCACACAGTAACCAGAGAGAATGTGAAGGCTGGCCCAAAGAGGTGGAAATAATCAAAGAAATTATGATTCTGGATGAGAGGAGTGAGGAAGCAGAGAGAAAGAAAGAAAGAAAGAAAGAAGAAGAGAAGGGCCCAACTTACACAACCTCATTACATCTAAAGGAGAGCTGGTGATTTACATCCTCCCCTACTCCTTTCTTATGAGCCAGAGAAGGAGTGCTGCAGGGCAAATTGTCCCAAACGCTAATGGCTTCTGACTGTTCCCTGGCAACTCTGGCATTTTAACCTGTGTGGATGTGCACTCTGCAAAAAAAAAATGTGGAGAAAAAAATTCATCTGCCCGTGTGACACAGATGGGGGATGGCTATTAGGAGGTGGGCAGAGGGCCTGGGGGAGGTGAGGTGCTGGAGTGTAGCCCCAGGCACTTTTGGAAAAGCAGCACCCTTGGAGATGGAAAAAGACATCCCCTCTCTCTCTCTCCTCTCCATTCCCCCCCCCCCCCCCTCTCTCTCTCTCTCTCTCATGACTTAAAGTGCTCACAATGGAAGTATGTGCACGGCTAGAGAGAGAGAGAGAAGGCTGCAAGGAATGTCCGGATGCGATGAAGAGCGAGCGCACGCGAGTAATCAAACCAAACACAGAAACAACCATGCAGGCACAGAAAACATTACGGTCAGATCAAGTCTCTCATCAGCAATAGGCGGGTGTTAAAAATGCATTCAGATATCTCTCAGGGCTGAGATCATTAACGAGCTGGGAAAGGACTGTAAATATAAATATATTACTACCACCACACATATTTACTATTATGTATTGATTTGTATCTTACATTTTCTCACTCTTTATGCGATGCGCACTGCAGAGAACACTGGAAAAAGAATTATCATTGAATTATCACAGTGAATTATTGTTTATGTGTCAATTATTATGGGATGGGTTGCCAACCGGCGATTTGAAACGAAAATACAATTTCATTCATTCATTCATTTCATTAATTGTTAGTATGAATAAGAAAATCTTATTCAGGGTCTGGGTTTCTGATAGCAGGTGTACGCAGTATAATGGGTGTCGTACACTACACCATGTCCTGCAATCTGCTGAAGGCTACAATGACACCATAGAACACTCTTCATGGCTAGAGGGCATTAAGCACTTCAGGGAGCCACTAGGGGCCAGGGCTGAGAACACTATGAAACCACTAGTTACACAGGTTGTGGCCCTATCAATACTACAAGAATGTCCTACCCTACCACTCCAGTCCATCCACACTATACATGACTGAGTAATAACTCAGAAACCCCATTCAAAACCACACATTGTGGGCTTCTAAAATAGCGCACACGTATTTGTCCTCAGCACAACGCTGTTATTTATACTCATGCAGATTGCTCCTGATAATGGCTAGATTGGCAGCGTGTATGCTTTGAGAGCCTGACCAGAGGATTTATGCTGTTGGGCTCCGGTGTTTGTTTCAGGGTAATGGAGCATGAGTGTGGAGGCAGTGGCTTATGGAGGCTGTGGTTAAAGTGACTAATTACAACGGACCCCTCCGCCCCCCCTGCAGAGCAACGCTACTCAGGCATGCTCACCCCGACTCGGCCACACCGGGGAGGGAGAGAAGGAGAGGGCGAAGTGGATGTGGGGGACTTATGGTAGAGACAGGGGCTTCCTTGGTGAACAGGCTGGGCCGAGATGGGCAGCTTTTTTGGGGGTGCCCCAGGGCACAGTGCTCGGGCCATTGGAAATAAAGGGACACAGGGGGAACAACAGGGGCCCTCTATGCCTCCTTTACCTTGGGTCTCTACAATGCCTGGACCTCCAGCCCCTCCCCACACCCCCTCCACCCTCACAGGCTGGGCCAGAGAGAAAGGAGAGAATAGAAGGCGGGATTTAATGCCTTCCTTTCCCCTTCTTTTTCTCCTCAACTTTTCAGCCGGCATAAGCGACGTTTAGCACATTCAGTCCCCCAAATGGCTGCGAATAAGGGAAGCAGTGGGGGCTCCTCTTTTGTCCAGCCTTTCCCCCTTTTATTTACTCAGGATTTACGCAGGGCCCTCTACAGCACTGGGACCACATGTTCCTGACGCACACACGCACGTGCACACGTGGGCACACACACACACACACAGACAGACACACACACACACACACACACAGACAGACACACACACAAGCAGCACCTCTGTTCACACTCCAGCAGGCAGGGGTATAGCTGGCCCTCTGTCGCTCTGTGCCTGCCCATGGGATTACAGGTTCTCTAGTCCCAACCGCATGCTATCAATATGCTAACGCCTCAGATAAAAAAAAACATACTCCAAAATGTTAGCAATATGCCAAATCCCTTAAACAAAACGTTTTTTGTTTCGACGCTTCTATCCTCCTGCTCCTATGTAAAACGTTTTTATATATACTTAAAAAAGCCCTATACACCCCTCTCACTCAGATCCATACTATAGATGAGATGTCTTACTTGGAATTGTTTTCGTTTGTTGGCCACTAAGGCCAGTGATGTTTTAGGGTGATTATTCCCTGATCTCTGCTTAAACAAGCACTGGACCATAAAACAACAACTTAGTAAACACCAAGCACGGTGACAAATTGGGAGCGCCATTCCAGAAGTCATTAACAGCCCTAAAACCTGTCGCAGCAATTACACTCTCCCTCCTCTCCCTACCGCCCTCCTCCCTTTCGAACGCCAAAGTCAGGTGTCGCCTCCCTGCCTTTTACCATTTTACCACTGGTGAACACCAGGCCAGAGGAACCATTGCAGCCAGAGTGACATGGGATCTGCTCTCCCCCAGCGTGTCGCCTGTATACACACCTAGAGGAATAACACTGCATCTGGTCTGTGATCTGAGAGTTATGACTGACTGAGTGGGTCCTTGTGCATGAGGAGTAATGTGCAGTTGTCTCTGCAGAAAAACACATAATGAAGTGTTCCCTTAAATGAAGTGGAATATGAGCTTTAATTAGATGTCTTTTCCCTGAATGTGGGAAGACAGACTGGCAGGCTGGAAAACAGGCAGGAGAACAGGCAAGGCAAGGCTGTTGGGTTGCTCAACTCCTGCACCTTTGCCTCCCTCTCCGCTCTCCTAGCCCCCTAACCCTGCCATCAGGCAGATACCTCTCGGTCATTCCAGGAATGCTGCAGATAACTATCACCTCTCCACAGATACTGGGCCTCTCTCTCTCGCTCTCTTTAATTCTCCTCTCACAGGCCCAGCTCTTACTCTGGCCCTCAGTGCACATCTCTCTGTACTTCAGAATGCGGGGAAAGGGATGGAGTGGAGGGGCAGGGGAAGGGGAAGGATAAGAGGAAGGAGGGGAAGGGAGGGAGAGGGGGTAAAGAGGGAGTTGGGGGGACAGAGGCCAAACTTTTTAGAGCCAGTGAGGCTCTTTTACTTTTTACTCAAAATAGGGGCTATAAGCAAAACTAGGCACCCTTCCTTCTTTTCCCCCCACTACCACTCTCCTACAGCTTCTCTCCTGGTGCCACAAAGGAGAGTGCACTCTACTTCCTAGTGCCGCTGGGGCCTCTGGTTTCAGGCAATAATCATCTGCCAATATGCCTGATGTTTGGGAGAACCGGGCTATGCATATTATCAAAGGCTCTGGGCTGGGGTTAATTACCAGTGTAATTAGGTGTTGTTACAGGTAGCAGGTTCTCTCATTACATCATAAATAGGGCCTTTGAGAGGCTAACAATGGCTCTTGCTCCTGGCCCTCTCTCTGATTGCGACTCTGATTTTTTCCAGTAGCCCCGACCAAGATCTCTGCCTCTACTATTCATTAGTTGGTTAATCACTTGGTGCTGATGATTTTAGGAGTCAACAAACCTTGCATTTGTGCCGAGCAAGTCTTTAGGGCCACTTCATCAACAAGTACAGCTGTGTGTAAACGTTTCCTGCAGGATGATCAAGGACTCCTATTTGTACCTTAAGGGGGAATGTTTTACAGAAACCTAGCTGGATTCCTTCGGTGTGATAAGAGGTGATTATCTGCACAAAGATATCACTGAATCTACATAAAGAGTACTCATATAACATCCTGTAGTCTCAGCCTGTGACTACAACTTGGGCCTGGGAGGAGTAGCGCTACTCTCTCATGGAGGTTTCTATAGTTCCTGTCATCCAGTCGGGGTGGGAAAGGAACATCAGTTGGAGAGAAAAAAAAAACGATCAAAAGAAAGGAGATGGAATAAAGATGTGTAGAAGAAGGAGGCAGGCTGTTGCAGATGTCAGGATCCAATTTGCATGAATGGCAAAGGGGACGGGGAGCGGCCCTCCAAACCACCCGCCCCACCGCTCCTCTACTCTTTTTTTGGGGGGGGGGACTAAAAGGGTGTCTTGATGCCCATGACTGCCCCTAGATCGCTCCAGAGACAGGGATCAGTGCCTAATGAAGGGCCTTGGGTCTAGACCAAAGATTTCACACTCGCTGCCTCCCTGACAACTTCACCCTGTTCTGTTCCCCCTCAACTCCTCTCTGTCTGCACTGTACACTGCGCCGCTCGCACAACAACGTTGTGAATACTCTCCTCTCTTCCCTCCTCAGCTTTTCCCAAATCAGATTGCTGTAATTGCTCCCAGAGGTTATCTAGGTGCATCCCTCGACTTTTAAAGATCAGATCTTTAGAAGCCTTGCTGCCTTACCAGTCGTTTCCCTCCCCTTCTCAGCTCTGCTCTGTCCTCCTCTTCCCAAAGCTGATCTTGGCACGACGGAGCTATTCTCTCCCTGGTTGGTTAAAATTACATATGTCCTCTCTGCCTCTGTTCAGCTTTGATATCTTTATTACTGTAGCAGAAAACTAAATAACAGGCCATGGTGCCTCAGCCTCTGAGCTAGCGACTTCATCTCTTCCTAGGGTAGGTCTTGCCCCACTAAGGATGGGTGGCTGGGTGCCCCCCGGAAGCAAAACTGGGTCATGTTCAATTAATTGGAGAGGATGAAAATTAGCAAAGCAAACTGGATCCATTTTCTCCCCCAAAATAGGGGGTGTTGTTGCTCCTTTCAGCTCTGAATAAGACCGTGAACTGAGAGAATAGAGCAGAGAAATATAAAGAAAACAAAGAAAGGGAGAGAGAGAGTGGAGAGAGAGAAGCAGCTCATCACGTGGATGGATTGTTTTGCTAGCTACGGGCTATATGGCTTTATTAATCCCTAGTAGAACCATATCAAAGTCTTCTACAAAAAAACTGCAGGAAAGAAATTCAGTGGAATGAGGGGTTCCCTATTTTGGCAGAGTGCCGTTTGTGATACAGCACTGCAGATCAATCACCGTGTTAGAGGCAGCAGGAGGATGATGAGAGCAACATTACTAGTGATTCTCTACCCCCAATTACACCTCAGACTCAAACAAGCAAATGCAGCTAGTTTGTGTTGGGAGTGCAGGACACCTTGGAGTTATTACTGGCTTGCATGGCCTGCCACACCCCACGGACAATGGCATCAAAGTGCTGGGCTTACAGAGATTGGTGGTGGTGGGGTAAAGAGTGGGGTATGGGTGCGAAAATGAGTTAAAAGATTTATAAATCAACAAGTCAACCATCAGATTGTAGCCTCTACTCTGCAGCCCTCTCATCAGCCGACTGCCATGGCGTTTTTTTCCCACCACAAATGTCCTGGAGGCATGGAACAAAGCGAGCAGAACTGATTACTGTGCTGCTGCCCTGCTCTGCCAGTCTAAACTCTGTTTGGCTTCCTAATGAGCTCACTAAAAACCCAATTCATCACCCATAACCCCTTCTCAACCCGCCATGAAATCCCCCCATTATGGGAGAGGCAGGGGCAGCCGTTTACAGGGCTGAGATACTGGGTGGAGGGGTGATGGGATAGGGGGGAGTTTATAACCCTGGCGTGGATACCTTGACGCCAAGGGTGTTCCCTCTTCGCCCCCCAAAGCGCACTGCCCCCAAACACACCCTCCTTAAAACCCAACAGCAGGGGTGTCCCAGGCAGACGTGGTACAGGAATGTCCGGCCCGATGGCTCCAACAGCAGCAGGAATGGTCCTTTCCCGCCCGCTTTCACACCGGAGATTTCCACTTTAATAACCCCATCTCCCATCCCTGGGAAGACAGGAATTTGGTGGGAATGTGGCTTGGAGGGGAGAGTGGGGGAAGTGGAAGGGGTGGAGGGGAGAGATAGAGCTTGGCATAGGATGGATGGAGGATGGGAGAAAAGGATATAGTGGGAGAGGAAGGGTAGCTAGCAAGCTAGCTAGGTGGATGACAAACAGCTGAAGAGGAAGGTGATTGTGAATTCCTCCCCAGTTGGACAGAGGTGGAGGGATAGGAAGAGTGGAGTTGGGGGATTGGAGGAGGGAGGATTGAGGGAAACTCCAACTCCCACAGTTCCTCATTACATGGAGTCGGAATGATCCTCCTGGCACCTGAGCTGTAACCAAGAGATTACTGAATTGATGAATCTTCGCTTTAAAATGCAGCTGTTTTATTCTGCTTTAGTAATTAATTCTTTTTCCAATAGCGTATTGATTAAGCGTAGCCCCTGATAAAGTTCAAACTGAGAGGAATCCACCCCTGGGCCTCGGCTTGTCCTGCTCAGGAGAGTCAATGAAAACTTCCTCCGGTTCCTCCCTCCTCCACCTGACTCTCCCTCCCTCAATCTGTCTCTCTCTTTTGCACTCTCTCTCTCTCTCTTTCGGCAGTACAGTTTGCCCTCATAAATTAGTCAGGCCTGTGAGGAGCTCTGTTAGATGATCGCTGCTTTTGTCTCCCCTCTTGCTGACTTTCTTCTGTGCAGGGCCTTTTGTATGCTACTAACACACACACACACACACACACACACACACACACACACACACACACACACACACACACACACACACACACACACACACACACACACACACACACACACACACACACACACACACACACACACACACACACACACACACTGTACCAACACATACACACAGATGAGCATACAATAAGCACCGGTATATTATGTCTCCACCACTACACACAAGCATATGTGTACACACTGATGCACATACCAGGTAGTTGTGTGGTACATTCCCTCATGCTTTTCACACTGTATCACTCGTATTCCTTCTCTTACATGGCATAACAGTACACCGAAGAGGAGCATGTCTTTCAGAAAGCTACTCTTCCTTTCTTTTCATCCTCCGATTTTCCATACAGCTGTGAGTGAGTGAGTGAGTGGGTAGTGAGTGGGTAGTGAGTGAATAGTGAGTGAGTAGTGAGTGGGTAGTGAGTGGGTAGTGAGTGGGTAGTGAGTGAATAGTGAGTGAGTAGTGAGTGGGTAGTGAGTGAGTAGTGAGTGGGTAGTAAGTGGGTAGTGAGTGAGTAGTGAGTGGGTAGTGAGTGAGTAGTGAGTGGGTAGTGAGTGTGTAGTGAGTGGATAGTGAGTGAGTAGTGAGTGAGTAGTGAGTGGGTAGTGAGTGGGTAGTGAGTGGGTAGTGAGTGAGTAGTGAGTGGGTAGTGAGTGGGTAGTGAGTGGGTAGTGAGTGAGTAGTGAGTGAGTAGTGAGTGGGTAGTGAGTGAGTAGTGAGTGAGTAGTGAGTGAGTAGTGAGTAGCTAATCAACAGAAATACAGTACAGGATTTTGTGCTCACGGGAGCCAACTAGCAGAGAAATCAGATTCTGCTGTATAACAGAGTGAGCCACTTGTGTCTTGTCAGGACCCCTCACCTTCTCAGGATGCCTCACTCCTTTACAAGTCAACAACCAGCGCCTGGTGTCCTTCATTGGGCCACACAACACATTCATTATAATTTAAGGAGAAGAGGGGTGGTATACGAGAACATAGGAGTCTTCATGTTCTGGTTCTATGGAGGTGAGGAGTTGTACAGGCCTTGGGGTTTCCATGGAACAAAGCCCAAGAGGACGACCGATGTCCTCACAATGTTCACACACTAACAGCAGTGTAGCCAAAATAACCTGATCCTATATACTGTACCTGCCTTGTGGGAACCTTAACTTCTTTGGGATAGGGGGCAGCATTTTCACGTTTGGATGAAAAGCGTGCCCAGAGTAAACTACCTGCTACTCAGGCCCAGTTGCTAATATATGCATATTATTAGTGATTTGGATAGAAAACACTCTGAGTATAACAGTGAGTATAACAGAACTCATATGGCAGGCAAAAACCTGAGAAAAATCCAACCAGGAAGTGGGAAATCTGAGGTTTGTAGTTTTTCAACGCATCGCCTATCGAATATACAGTGTCTATGGGGTCATATTGCACTTCCTAAGGCTTCCACTAGATGTCAACAGTCTTTAGAACCTTGTTTGATGCTTCTACTGTAAAGGAGGGGGGAATGGGAGCTGAATGAGTCAGAGGTCTGCCAGAGTGGCATGAGCTGACCACGCGCGTTCACATGAGAGTGACCTGCGTTCCATTGCAATTCAAAGACAAAGGAATTCTCCGGTTGGAACATTATTGAAGATTTATATTAAAAACATCCTAAAGATTGATTCTATACATCGTTTGACATGTTTCTACGGACTGTAACGGAACTTTTTGACTTTTCGTCTGGACCTAGTGATCGCGCGTCATGAATTTGGATTTGTGAACTCAAGGCGCGAACAACAAGGAGGTATTTGGACATGAATGATGGACTTTATTGAACTAAACAAACAATTATTGTGGAACTGGGATTCCTGGGAATGCATTCTGATGAAGATCATCAAAGGTAAGTGAATATTTATAATGCTATTTCTGACTTCTGTTGATTCCGCAACATGACGGGTATATGTTTGGCTTGTTTTGGTCTCTGAGCGCCGTACTCAGATTATTGCATGGTTTGCTTTTTCCGTAAAGCTTTTTTAAATCTGACAAAGCGGTTGCATTAAGGAGAAGTATATCTATAATTCTGTGCATAATACTTGTATCTTTTATCAAAGTTTATTATGAGTATTTCTGTAAATTGATGTGGCTCTGTGCAAATTCACGGGATGTTTTGGAGGCAAAGCCAAATGTAAACTGAGGTTTTTGGATATAAATATGAACTTGATCGAACAAAACATACATGTATTGTATAACATGTTGTCCCGGGAGTGTCCTCTGATGAAGAATATCAAAGGTTAGTGATTCATTTTATCTCTATTTCTGCTTTTTGTGACTCCTCTCTTTGGTTGGAAAATGGCTGTATGCTTTCTGTGACTAGTTGCTGACCTAACATAATGATATGTTGTGCTTTCGCCGAAAAGCCTTTTTGAAACCGGACACTGTGGTTGGATTAACGAGAATTTTATCTTTGAAATGGTGTCTAATACTTGTATGCTTGAGAAATTTGAATTATGAGATTTCTGTTGATTGAATTTGGCGCCCTGCAATTTCATTGGCTGTTGGCGTTCCCAGACAGGTTAATAAAGAGTCCTCATTGAGACCCACATCAGTGTACCCAGAATCCTCTCAGTGTCCCCATTCAGACAGCATAGTGCTTAGGCAAAATGTGAAATAGTGGAGGGATTAATGAACGGAGAGGGAAAATATAATTGGATGATGTACGCAGTGCTTAATGCATTTAGAGAGACTATTTCCCTTCCTTAACGGTAGTGCCAGAGAGGTTCTGACGGGCCTTCTATTGACTGTCCCTGATCCTGAAGGTAAATTCAGCAGGTCATATCATTATAACCCAGTCCTGCCACTAATTTAGATTTTAGGGGCTTGACAGTTGATGGCAGTAGATATTGCCATGGCAAGTTGAGGTTAGGTGAGAGTTTTAAGGCCCAGGGTTGAAATTACTGCCACTCTGTTTCATTGACCTGCCCAAATGAGTATTCCATCGCATTCCTGGCACATTTTTTTATTTCTAATTAGGTGGCTGAAACAAGCTGTCTAAAATCTGTTGTGAACTGGGGGTAGCAGGTGACAATGTCCAACCAACCATAATTCAGTTCTGTTGTTGCTGGTGCTCTGACACATTTTCAGAACATTATAATACAACATTTCCCATTGCCAACAAAACAACATAACCTCCCAAAAAAGCCAGCTATCGCCGGGATGCGCCTTACTCCTCTTTGAGTTTGTAATTGCCATGCCCTGCAAGTTAATATGCAGCCTTAAAGTTCCAGCTCTGTGGAGAACCCCCCAAAGAACAATTCTCCTCTGATGCTATTAATTAACTGTGCTCCATGCCTCTCAGCTTTCTGAAGGCTGGATGCCGTCTCCCTTTGTTTCTACTCTTCTGTTTTTCAGGGCTTCATTATTGACTTTTCAATTTTCCACTCGCATCCACCCCCTCCACCAGTGGTAGCAACACTGAGTGTTTCTGTAGCAGGAGCAGCCGTGGTGCAGTACCTGCCCGACAGTACCCCCAAGCCCACTCACTGAGACACCGGCTGGGGAGCCCTTGGAGCAGGGGCAGCCCACAGCTCATCACCATCCCAGCGCTCACACCCCAGGAGGCCAAAATCAAAGAGAAAGGCCCTTAAAATGTAACCATGGGTAATGAGGGTGCTCCCCTCCTGAAACAATAAGCATATACAGCACTTGAGAGAGAGAAAGGAAGGGAGAGAGAAAGAGAGAGAGAGTAGGAGTGTGGGAGGGAGGAAGAAAAAGAGAAATCTGGAGAAATAGGAATAGCTCGGTCCAAGCTGGATAAGGGTGAATTAGGATTGAACTTCCAAATGCTGAGAGATGTGAGAAAGAGAAGTGAAGAAGAGAGTGAATGTGGGACACAGAAAAAGAGAGAAGGAGAAAAGGGCAAAAGCCCCCAGCCAGTGGTGATGGTAGCCGGGGCCACGCATCCATCCAAGCACGTATCTGTGGTGGTGAAAACAACAAGGAGGTCTGAGGGCCGCATGCCTCAGGAGCCAAATGGAGCCAAGGAGAGCACGACTAATTTCTTCCCAACAATGGACCCTGGATGGGCGCCCACACAATGTCAGGTGCTTTGAATAGCAGCAGGACCCTTGCAGCAGAGGGCTTCTCTCCTCTCTCTCTCTCTCGCTCTCTCTTTCTGTCTTTGTACCAAGGGCCTCGATGCTGGTTGGCTTGCGTAACCTTTCATTTTCAACTGGGCTTCCTTTTGACTTATAAAGGATGAAAACGATCTCATGGGGGGCCAGAGGAGGAACAGGCAGCGAGGCCTGTGGGGCAGAATCCAGACCAAGTCCTACGCTCTGCTCTCTCTCTTTCTCTCCTCCTTGGCCCATGCTTGGGCCCCTTCAGTCTTATTTTCATCTCTCTATCTCTGTTCTTTTTTGTTGTTGTTACACTTCTCGTTTGTTTTTGTGTGTTGGTATGTTTTTAATAGTTGTGGAGTTTGTTCTCCAGTGGTGCTGGATGGGCTGTTCTTCGGGCCATTTAGGGGTAAAGGCAGGGGTAGTTCCCCCCACCTTAAGAGCATTCTTTCCGGGGTCATAAGGTCAGGCTTCACAGATGTCTACTGCAGACAGTTGTCTAAGGACTGCATCCCAGGGAGTAAGCATTCGTTCCAAACAATGCCGCTTTTCCTCCTCACTTAGGAAATATTTGAAATGTGATTTTCTTCTCTCAATTTGTATTCTTTTTTTTTTTTTTTTAACAAAGTGTTTTCCATGGTGCGGGTTTTTGTTTTTAGAAAATTTAAAGAAAGTACTGGCTATCGCAAGATAGCAATGTTTCCTTCTTTCTTTCATTCTTTTAAACCCTCCCTTCTTCCTTAGCTTCCTCCAATTGTTCTAATGGGGCCTTAGTCATCGTTGCCTGATGGCGAACGGAAAGATGCTTTAAAAAAACGTTTAGTTTTTTCTCAAAAGCATCGTTGCCAGTGGAGAAAGACAAAAACATGCAAATACTACACAGCAACTGTGTACACACACACACACACACACACACACACACACACACACACACACACACACACACACACACACACACACACACACACACACACACACACACACACACACACACACACCCTTGACTAGGCAGGGCAGAAGACTAACAAAAAGCAACCATAAAATAGGAGAAAGACAATATTTAAAGTAGAGCATCGCTGGGTAGCCTCAATCACAACAAAATGGCAGAGAGAAGTAAATTCCCAAACCAAACGGCTTTCATTAAAGCAAAATCAAGCTTCTGCATTTCAAGGGGGTCGGGCAAGACACTGGAAAGAAGGAAAAATATGGCAGCATTTAACATGCATGTTCCGCCTCAGAACATGGAAAAGTGTGTAATTGGAACAGCACTTAAAAATACAGGCGCAGACCTCCCTCTCCTTTTATAGCTTGTTTCTTTTTTTATCTCTCTCTTTTGATATGATATTTTTCCTCACCCCCTTACAAACATCTCCCCTGTATTCTGAAATTGATAACCTTCTAAATGAATTATGGTAGATGCATAATGAAGGTTTTCTCACCCTGAGCCCTGAAGCCAGCCAAGACGGTTGCATCTTGTTTGGCATGTTGATTTGTTTTGTTGCGCATTTATCCCCTCTCTTCCTCAAGAGTGCTGCTTGCTCACTGCTTGGGGCATGTAAATAAGAAATTATCCTTGCTGACTAATACTCCTAATACCTCCTTGGGGTAATAAAACATGATTCGACGCTGGCTTCCAATAAACAGAGCTATTGGCACTAAAGCACTGTCAGATCTCTCCCTCAGTCTGCCCCCTGTCCCTTAAAATAGAGGAACAAAAGTGATCAAGTGTGGTAAAGACACACTGACTATGTGTAGTAAGTAGACTACCATGGGGACTTCCATTCTACCCTAAAACAAGCACCCTTTTGCTAGAAGACTCATTAAAGCATGTAGCAGAGTGGGAATCAGACTAGAAAATGAGCTTATCTCCTATAATGCCCTCCAAAGATTTGCATAAACGTAAAAGATGTGTGCGTGTAAAATCGGGAGAAGAACTCAGATCGTAACCGAATCATCTCTTTATCGTCCTCCCACTCTCTTGGCAGCAGGCTGCGTAGTTACAGCTACTACCTGTAGGGTATAGCTGCTCTGCTCAGCTCTAAATACTCAGGGTACACCCACCCTTACACTAGACTAGACCACAGCACACAGCTAGCGTGCTATAGCTAACATGCTAGCTAGCAATACACTTACCCTCAACTATGCTTTTTTGTTTTGAGTGGGACTCTAGCTCTGAGGTGGGGTTAGGAGACGGGGTGGGGGTGGGATTAGAGAGCCAAGGGAGACAGAAGAAAGGAGAAAGTAAAAGAGAGCAAGGCCCATTGGTCAAACACAAAGAAGGGAGCGAGGGAGGAGACCCTGGGAGTCAGGGATAAATCCCAAATAAGCACACCTTAAACAGGGCTGGCTGAGCAGCTACGCAGGGCACCGGAGTCCCCCCGCAGGTTTGCCTTTGACAGACGTGGCCTCCCTAACCTCTCTCTCAGCTAGAATGGGGACCGGGGTCAGGCCAGACATAGCCTGGTGCTGCCTATGGCACCTGACTGTCTCTGGGACTCTCTCTCTTTCCACCTCACTCACGTGTAAACACACACACAGAGGAGACAGAGACACAAAGACAGAGAGAGAGAGAGAGAGAGAGAGAGCGAGAGCGAGAGAGACATAGAAAGACATAGAGAGAGAGAGATTGTCCCGTTGACAATTTTGATTCTCATTTTTATTTGTATATTGTAAATATCCAAAATAAGCTTTGGCAATATGTACATTGTGCACAGAGACACAAAGACAGAGAGAGAGAGAGAGAGAGAGAGAGAGAGAGAGAGAGAGAGAGAGAGAGAGAGAGAGAGAGAGAGATACATAGAGAGACATAAAGAGACATAGAGAGAGAGAGAGAGAGAGAGAGAGAGACATAGAGAGACATAAAGAGACATAAAGAGACATAGAGAGAGAGAGAGAGAGAGAGAGAGAGACATAGAGAGACATAAAGAGACATAGAGAGAGAGAGAGAGAGAGACAGAGAGAGAGAGAGAGAGAGAGAGAGACATAAAGAGACATAGAGAGAGAGAGAGAGAGAGAGAGAGAGAGAGAGACATAGAGAGAGAGACATAGAGATATATATATATATATAGAGAGAGAGAGAGAGAGAGCACCAGGCTGTGGGTGGAAAGCCAATCTGGTGGAGACTAGAGCAATTGGATTATTATCACCTCTTAAGGGTGACTTCTTGGATGACCCCCTCAGGGGCGAACTGCTCGCTAAAACAAGACCGACAAATTCCTGGGAAAACAGTATCCCTTTAAAGAGGCCGAGCAGCATTGTCATCCTTGTAAAAATACAGCAGCAGCGAGTAAGCGGAGGCATTAATGGACACGGCAGTCTCAAATCTCAAATCCCTTTTAGCCATATTACATCAGGCCCCGCCACGGTGTTCCACATCACCACGGTGACGGGAGTAATCAGCTAGGGGACCAGGAGTGTAAGCTCTCTGTGTTTTGTCTCCTGTTATGCCTCTCACTCTCTGTTACTCTCTCTCTCTATTTGTCCTTCTGTCTCTCTCTTACTGTATTTCTCTCTCTCTCTCCTTTGCTCTACCTCCAACTTACTCTATATCTCTATTTACGTCTTACTGTATTTCTCTCTCTCTCCTGCCCATGAGGTGCAACAGAGAAAAAGTCACCATGTTCCATATAGTTCAATCATGATTGCTTTCCTGTTTCCTCCCCATCGTTTCCTCTCTGTTTTTTAATTACACCCAACTCACGTCCAGAGAAGCTGGTCTTCATCTACTCAAAGAGAAGACAGAAAGAAAGAAAGAAAGAAAGAAAGAAAGAAAGAAAGAAAGAAAGAAAGAAAGGAAAAAGCGTATCCCCAAAGCTTTCCCCTAATAGCGCATAACATACATTCTCTTCAGCTGCTGTCAGAATAATTTTGGTAATTTTTTCCCTATGTCCAGCAAACATTAGTTTGCACATTAGCCTGACCCAGTTACTCTGGCTTTGCTGCTGCAGAGAGAGAAAGAGAGGGAGAGAGGACCCAGTCTCGGGTTGATCAGAGCCGGGCGGGCCAGGCTGAACTGGGCTGGCGGCCTGTTCATGATTATGGACCAGAGAGACCTAGCCTCAGCCAGAGAGGGAGAGACAGAGAGAGAGAGAGAGAGAGAGAGAGAGAGACTGAGGAACATCTGAGAACCAAAGGGAAAGGATGAGAGGAAGAGAGGAGAGGATTGGGGTGCAAACTGGAGGGGGAGCAGGGAAGAGGAGGAGAGGGGGGGGGGTGAGAAATGACGTTACTGGAAGTCCTCTGGTTGACTTACTGGAGGGCATTAACACAACTTTTTTTTTCTTTTGATGTGTGTTTTTTTTCTTAATCCACAGATTTGAGCATGTTACGCAGTGAGAGAGGGGGAAGGGGGAGGGAGGACTGGAGAAAGAAAGAGAGGGAGCTGATCATTCTGTTTAATCACCTTTTGGAAGAGGGCCAGATAGTCTGTGGTGCTGGAGTGAGTGAGTGAGCGAGGGTGAGAGAGGGAAAGAGAGAAAGAGGGACTAAAAGACAGAGGGGGATGAGCCTGAGAGCTGAGCCCTTTGAAACAGCTTGGAGCAAAGCAGCGCGCATGTGAGAGTGTGTGTGTGTGTGTGTGTGTGTGTGTGTGTGTGTGTGTGTGTGTGTGTGTGTGTGTGTGTGTGTGTGTGTGTGTGTGTGTGTGTGTGTGTGTGTGTGTGTGTGTGTGTGTGTGTGTGTGTGTGTGTGCGTCTGTGTGTTCGTCTGTGTGTGCGTCTGTGTGTGCGTCTGTGTGTGTGTCTGTGTGTGTGAGAGAGAGAGTGAGGCCCTGTTCCCGTAAATGCCTGTGAATGCTGAATCCAGCAATAATCTGGCCTCAGTGCAGAGTGGAGGGAGCTGAGGGAGCGGGAAGGATCCATTTTAAAACTATGTGCATTAACTATACTTTTCCCCATAGATTAAGCACTCGGCATGAATAATTTAGTCACTCTTATGCTAATGGGATCATGAAAGTATCCCCTCTGTTCTGTGTTTTCTTCCCCCTCCAGAGCAACTATTCTCAGCTTTCAACAATAGCCCTGCCCCTTCCGAACAAACCCAGTGACACTGACAATGCTTTCACAACAACCCCACAGACACCTGACTAGCATGGCCTGGACATGTAGTGACACAGGTTACAACACCTTGGAGACCTCTTCATGTACTAACCTTATACATGTAGGAAAGTGATACCATGTAGTAAAGTCATGCTGTAAAGTCTATTTTACGGCAAGGCCTGTGTAGGAAAGCTCTGGGTTGATCTGACGTCAGTCTCCTGCTTTGGCTATGGTGTCACTAAGGTGTGTGGACACAGTGATTGATTGCACAAATGCCAGTAAAAGCCACAGGCGGAAAGCACACCAGGCACATCATGATAGCTCTTAATTTATTGTTAATGCGATCATTGTTGCCATTTAAGTGGTTTTGTAAGCAATCTACTGAGGGCAGGCTCCTCTTCCTAAACCTTTCATCCTGGCTGCTTCTGCCCTCACCCTGGCTGCCCTCACTTCATCCACTTTCTATCGCTCTCTCTCTCTCTCTTTCGCTCTATCCTTCTTTATTCTTTCCTTCTCTTTCGCTGCCCTCTGTTTTCTTTTGAAAGAAGAGGGAAGAGGGAGGGATAGCCTGCGTGTTTACACACACACACGCACGCGCACGCACGCACACACACACACACACACACACACACACACACACACACACACACACACACACACACACACACACACACGCACACGCACACGCACACGCACACACACACATGCACACCCCCACACACACACCCTTGTTGCTGTGGTGGTGTGTTGTGGTGAGGTAGGGGCATTGTGTAAAAATGATCAGTCCTCCAACAGCTGGGAGTGACGGCAATGAAACAGCAGGTCCAGGCTCTGCTTTATTGTTTATCTGTTGTTTATGGGCCAGTATTCAGATTTAATTACTACTCTAAATTAAATTTGAACAGGCACCCAGAGACAGCCAGCTATTTCACTCTGAGGCAGGAACAGCAGCCACAAAAACGCAACAAGGCTTCCATCTTGCGTTTTAGCTGAGTCCCTGGCTTCCTTTCTGTTGTGGTTTCATGATTATTTTCTCTCCTCCTATCTTTTTCTCCCCTTACTTTTTCTTTGGGGGGGGGGGCTCGTTCAAGCACACAGAAAAGCTGTACCAAGGCCTTGAAAAAAGACAAGAAGTAGCCAAAGGTCCGGAAACTGCCAGATTCAGCAGGCCTTGTTCGCACTGTGCTAGCTGGGGCTTTCTGGATTTTGCCAGGGAGTCCTGTCCCCACCAGGAATGATCCCCCTCTAGTGAGCTCAACCACAATGACCCTGCCTAGAGGGGCCCCTGGCCAGGGGTGGGTGAGCTGCACACACTCCAACAGACACTGGAAACACACACACCACACCACCACCAAGGCTAGCACACTCCCGCCGAGCCTTTACCACTCTCTCTTTCTCTCCCTCAACCCCTCTCTCTCTCTTTCTCTCCCTCAACCCCTCTCTCTCTCTCTCTTTCTCTCCCTCAACCTCTCTCTCTCTCTCCCTCAACCTCTCTCTCCCTCAACCTCTCTCTCTCTCTTTCTCTCCCTCAACCTCTCTCTCTCTCTCTTTCTCTCCCTCAACCTCCCTCTCTCTCTCTCTCTTTCTCTCCCTCAACGTCTCTCTCTCTCCCTCAACCTCTCTCTCACTTTCTCTCCCTCAACCTCTCTCTCTCTCTCTCTCCCTCAACCTCTCTCTCACTTTCTCTCCCTCAACCTCTCTCTTTCTCTCCCTCAACCTCTCTCTCTCTCTCCCTCAACCTCTCTCTCACTTTCTCTCCCTCAACCTCTCTCTCTCTCCCTCAATCTCTCTCTCTCTCCCTCAACCTCTCGCTCTTTCTCTCCCTCAACCTCTCTCTCTCTCCCTCAACCTCTCTCTCACTTTCTCTCCCTCAACCTCTCTCTCTCTCTCTCTCCCTCAACCTCTCTCTCACTTTCTCTCCCTCAACCTCTCTCTCACTTTCTCTCCCTCAACCTCTCTCTCTCTTTCTCTCACTCAACCTCTCTCTCTCTCCCTCAACCTCTCTCTCACTTTCTCTCCCTCAACCTCTCTCTCTCTCCCTCAACCTCTCTCTCTCTTTCTCTCCCTGCACCTCTCTGGGGAGTTTGTGTTTCTGCAGAACATGGGGGATTGTTCAATTGCTGAGAAAATGTACAAAACGTTTTATCTTTTTTTCTGCTGGGCCTTTTGATAGTAAAAGGGGGGAATAGTGTGGAGAGGCATTTTACTCACCACTCAAGATGTCAAAATGGATTTGCTTTTCATGCATAGCTAATAATTACAGGAGCGGTCTAAAGAGAGAGAGGGAGAGAGAAAGACAGAAAGAGAGAGAATGAGAGAAAGTTTCCCTACCTTGAAGTTGTATCAGTAGTGAGGATGTTTCTGATATCTCAAGATAAGCTCAGAAGAAATCAAAACAGCTGCTAATCCAAAGAACCGTAAACCGAGCCAACGCTGATAGTCTGATGGTGGAGAGCAATGAGCTGCAATCTCTTAAGGAAAACTATTGAAACTTCTCCCATGTACCAGTGCTGTTTCTTAAGCTAGAACACAGGAAGTCCTGCTCACAGTCAGAAAGTCTGAAGGTAATAATAGATATTTGTGTTTTTTTTGGAAATAAATTCCGTTTTTTTGAAGTGTGTGAGGGAATGAGGTGGAGAAGGATGAGGCAGAGGGGGTTGGGGGTTAGCAGGCCTGTGTGCTGTACCCAAACCCTCTTTACAATGTGTCAAAACCTTAACTGGCAATCTCTACTGACAGCTATGAGCATGCTTCACCTTGCTTTACTGCTTCACAGTAAATTATTCCGTAAGAGGGGCTACACATATTTTCTCACTGGTTAAATAGTTTTCTGGCAGGGGGTTCAGAGTACTGCTCAGTGCCGAGATACAAGCCGGAGGTTACAAATGTACATTTTGCTCACAGCGACCATCTCGAGGCCTGTATCCACACACACACACACACACACACACACACACACACACACACACACACACACACACACACACACACACACACACACACACACACACACACACACACACACACACACACACACACACACACACACTCTTTCTCTCTCTGTAAGGAGGGAGAGGTATGTGAGGTGTATACTGTAATGTACATCTACCAGGATCTCTAAACTGTCAAAGTGATGTCTTCATTAACATGAGGAGGGAAACAAGAGGGGAATTCACACTCGCCAACGCATCCCCTCAGCCATGGTCAGAGACCCCCTGTGTACATCTTATATAATCAGGAACATTTCAAACACACGCTGGGAAGCACAAGACCCAAAAGGGTGTCCTTAAGACTTCTCCTTTAAAAGAAGGGATTTTTAAGCCCCACACACCTTTTAAAAGTGTTTGCAGAAAAAGGTTGATTCTGTTTGTTGTTGTTTTTCTCACAGAACCCAAAGGCTTGAACTGGAGCTCTTGTCTTTCCTTCCGCCTCTCTGACTCTCTCTCTCTTTCTCTCCTTATTCCCCTCTCCCTCCCCTCATTCTTTCTAGCTCAACTAACCTCCACCCCTTTTAACAGAGGCTAACCTGTTAAATACCTCATTAACCAAGTAAGGCACACATTTAGCTCTTTCACTGTGGGCTTAAGTGTTCCGACTAAGGAGTGTATTTTTCTAATGTGGAAATATGGTTGAGATGGGAAGCCTGTCCATGCGTGAAGTGGAGTGGATAGGAGAGGGGACTCTGTCAGAGTGGAAGGGTCAGAGTCGGGAGTCAGGGAGAGCTTCAAGCGTTAACGTAATTGCAAGAATGTGAAAAATGAGGCGGCTGGGCTCCTGAGCGGAGCGAAAGGTCAGAGCGCGCCTCACACAAAACAACTGGCTGGAGAACGGCCTCATTAGACCATTAAATCAGCGGCCCCCTCTCTCTCTCCTTTCTCTCTTCTTTTTTCTCATTCACACTCTTTTTTTCTCTCTGTCTTGATTTCCTCTCTCCTCATTTTCCCAACTCTCTTTTTTTCTCCACATTTCTCTTTCTCTTTATTTTGCTCTATCCCTCTCCTCCATCTTTTCCTTGTGTCTGAAGGGCTTTTTAACCCAGGGCTTTGAGCTGGAGCTGTGTACAGTATTTAGGCTCTTTTGGTCTTGGGCAGGGAGGCCCAGGTCCTACTGGGTCCTCCTCGGCCTAGTGCTCCGCGTCGTACGGTAACTGTCTTTGCCTATATTGATCAGCTGTTACTGGATCCGGTGGAGAGGAGTCGATAAGTGCTCTGTGGATTACAGGTCACTTGTACTTATGTGTGTAAAATAATCAATAGGCAGTGCATTTCTCTACTCCCCTGTTCTCTCTACTCTCTCTGCTCTCTCTCTGCTCTCTCTCTGCTCTCTCTCTGCTCTCTCTAGTCTCTGTACTCCCTCTACTCTCTCTGCTCTCTCTGCTCTCTGTACTCTCTCTGCTCTCTCTAGTCTCTGTACTCTCTCTGCTCTCTCTAGTCTCTGTACTCTCTCTGCTCTCTCTCTGCTCTCTCTAGTCTCTGTACTCTCTCTACTCTCTCTGCTCTCTGTACTCTCTCTGCTCTCTCTGCTCTCTCTACTCTCTCTGCTCTCTCTCTGCTCTCTCTAGTCTCTGCTCTCTCTCTGCTCTCTCTCTGCTCTCTCTACTCTCTCTGCTCTCTCTACTCTCTCTGCTCTCTCTCTGCTCTCTCTAGTCTCTGTACTCTCTCTACTCTCTCTGCTCTCGCTGCTCTCTCTGCTCCCCTACTCTCTCTGCTCTCTCTCTACTCTCTCTGCTCTCTCTGCTCCCCTACTCTCTCTGCTCTCTCTGCTCCCCTACTCTCTCTGCTCTCTCTGCTCTCTCTACTCTCTCTACTCTCTCTGCTCCCCTACTCTCTCTGCTCTCTCTACTCTCTGCTCTCTCTGCTCCCCTACTCTCTCTGCTTTCTCTAATCCCTCTCTGCTCTCTCTGCTCCCCTACTCTCTCTGCTCTCTCTACTCTCTCTGCTCTCTCTGCTCTCTCTACTCTCTCTGCTCTCTCTGCTCTCTCTACTCTCTCTGCTCTCTCTATTCTCTCTGCTCCCCTACTCTCTCTGCTCTCTCTGCTCCCCTACTCTCTCTGCTCTCTCTACTCTCTCTGGTCTCTCTAATCTCTCTGCTCTCTCTGCTCTCTCTGCTCTCTACTCCCCTACTCTCTCCGCTCTCTCCCTTTCCCCCTTGTGCAAAACTCTTTTCTGCATCGCCTAGTCCCTTCTACTACTAGCTTTGCAGGAATGACAAACAATGAATATAAAATAAACCTGAATATAACAGAAAAGTCATTTGACAGATGTACCGACACTTACTTCTGGGGTAAATGTGGGTTAAATCTTTGAGCTAAATCTTAGAGCTACTTTCCACCCTGCTAATTCGCAGTGCACCTCGTGAGCCGGAGTTACTGTCACCGTCAAGCCCCTTCCGCTCAGCCAGACAGCTGCCTGTAATGCAACTAGTCCTGACACGGGACCACCACAGGCCCACCTCTAGGAGTGTCTCTGTGGTCAGTAATGGCTCAGCAGCACAGCCACTCCAACAGGCCCACAGACTCAGACAGACTCTATGATTAAACCAGCGCAACCACAGAACAAAAACACACACACCATCGATACATTTTATTGCCTATTGGCAAAACGATAGCCGTGATTGGACATGACAAGCGTTTGGCGTCTTGTGGAGACAGACTGTGAGAGCGAGAAGAGTGTGTGTGTGGTGTGATGAAACGCCATGTAAACCCCGAATGGAAATTGACACAAACAATAACACACACTCGTGCACACATACACACACACACTGCCCCCAGTGAAAGGAGATCTGACTGCAACAGAGAACACTGAAAACAAGGGCAGTACAAGAAAGGAAAGGCTAGTGGCTAATCAACACTGTTGTCTTAGCAAAGACACTAGTAAGATAACAGAGTTGGATCACTTCAATTTGTTCTGTTTTGGTGTTGATGCATTGTGTTGATGCCTGTGTTTCAATATTTCAACAAATGTGAATACAAGAAGATCTAAACAGTTTAACTATCCAAAATGCAGACTCACAGACATGACTTGCATTATTGGCTGGCCCTCGCTTCATATTCGTCGCCAAACCCACTGGCTCCAAGTCATCTATAAGTCTTTGCTAGGTAAAGCCCCGCCTTATCTCAGCTCACTGGTCACCACAGCAGCACCCACCCATAGCACGCGCTCCAGCAGGTATATTTCACTGGTCACCCCCAAAGCCAATTCCTCCTTTGGCCACCTTTCCTTCCAGTTCTCTGCTGCCAATGACTGGAACGAATTGCAAAAATCACTTAAGCTGGAGACTCATATCTCCCTCACTAACTTTAAGTACCAGCTGTCAGAGCAGCTCACAGATCACTGCACCTGTACATAGCCCATCTGTAAATAGCCCATCCAACTACCTCATCCCCATACTGTTATATATATTTTTTTCTCCTTTGTACGCCAGTATCTCTACTTGCACATTCATCTTCTGCACATCTATCACTCCAGTGTTTAATTACTAAATTGTAATTATTTCGCCACTATGGCCTATTTATTGCCTTTCCTCCCTTATCCTACCTCATTTGCACACACTGTATATAGACTTTTTCAATTGTGTTATTGACTGTATGTTTGTTTATTCCATGTGTAACTCTGTGTTGTTGTATGTGTCGCACTGCTTTGCTTTATCTTGGCCAGGTTGCAGTTGTAAATGAGAACTTGTTCTCAACTGGCCTACCTGGTTAAATAAAGGTGAAATAAAAACATAAAAATTATAACTGTAATAGAATGTAGGCATTATGATAGGCAGGCTGGCAGTCCAGACTATAAAAAGCACAAGCCGTTCTGAGCTATAATTGGGATTGTAGAGCTAGCAAAGTTAATATGTTTTCAATGCTAGTGAGAACTGGCAGAAATATCCTATTAACCACCAGCTTTCTTAGCACTCTGTTCAACTCTACCTCTAAATAGCTACAGTCTACAGCAGTTAATAAGGTGTGTGTGTGTGTGTGTGTGTGTGTGTGTGTGTGTGTGTGTGTGTGTGTGTGTGTGTGTGTGTGTGTGTGTGTGTGTGTGTGTGTGTGTGTGTGTGTGTGTGTGTGTAAGTGAGAGAATATTAACACTTTAACACCCTTTCTAATGAGCAGTAATTGTAAATTTGATCGTCTCCAAAAGTAGTGTGTTGGCAAGTCTTTAAAATATTATGTTGCATGTGTGCTTGTATGAGTGTGTGTGCATGTGCATGCCTCTATGTGTGTGGGTGTGTGTGTGCTGGCTCACCTAGTTCGCTGCTGTTGTCGCCGCTCTGTGAAGCGTGGCCCCCGCTGGAGGGCCCTGGCGTGCCGGCCGAGTGTGTGGAGGTGGCGTCATCGTGGTCTCTCCAGGAAGCTGGGTTCTGCATGGGTTTTACAAAAAGAGAGAGAGAGAGAGAAAGAGAGAAGGATCCAACCATCCGTCCGCATTCCCCATCCAAACCGCAAACCAGGAGTGGAGAGCGTGGAGAGCGTGGAGAACGTGGAGAGAGAGAGAGAGAGAGAGAGAGAGAGAGAGAGAGAGAGAGAGAGAGAGAGAGAGAGAGAGAGAGAGAGAGAGAGAGCGAGAGAGCGAGAGAGAGAGAGAGAGAGAGCGAGAGAGAGAGCGAGAGAGAGAGAGAGAGAGAGAGAGAGAGAGAGAGAGAGAGCGAGAGAGAGAGAGCGAGAGAGAGAGAGAGAGAGAAAGGGAGACCACATGAGTATGTTGGAAACATGAGAGTGACATCTGTAAGAGTCTACAGTGCAGTGAGGATCTCTTGGACTGCTTACATTTCCTGGGCAAGCAAAGAGTTCTACTCATTTTGCTCCTCGCACACAATCAACAATGCCACTACAATCAAAAGCCGAAAGAAAAAAGCCTAGCGCATTAAACCGTCTGGCACTAAAGTCTCAACTCTGCAATCAAACAGTTTCATTAATACATAAGAGCACACAACACAGCGACGACGGTTAATGTGCCGTCTGATTTTGAACGTTGCAGTCAGGGCGCTCGCTGATTGTCTAAACACATATGGCCGGGCCCCGTGGAGTTAGTTTATACCGTAACCAATTGAGACTTCCGTGTCAAGTGAGAAATATCGAGGTAAGAAGCCTAAATACACCACAAGAGCTATTCATCATTAGCACTGTCAGAAATGAAAATAAGATATGACAGTGATTCTCCCTCTAATCTGCCAAAAATGCACACACACACATGCCCCTACACACAGAGAGAGACACACACACCCACACATTCAGAGAAAGTACAGAGCACTCCTACAGAGCAAACTGGCTCAAATAC
This sequence comes from Salvelinus namaycush, assembly GCF_016432855.1. Classification (NCBI taxonomy): domain Eukaryota; kingdom Metazoa; phylum Chordata; class Actinopteri; order Salmoniformes; family Salmonidae; genus Salvelinus; species Salvelinus namaycush. Next base: position 28,183,164 of record NC_052321.1, read on the forward strand.
TGGTGCAGTAATAGTTTTTACAGAAAAATATAGCGCTCATAAGTAGAGTTTTTCCTTCCTCTCTCTCCTTCCTCTCTCTCCTTCCTCTCTCTCCTTCCTCTCTCTCCTGGTCTTTCCCAGGTCCCTACAGGTCCGGACCGGGAAACAGGAATTCTACAGTACTGTACAGGAAAGGCTTTATCAGTGCCACACGAAGGCAGGCTAGAGGGGGAATTTCCTCTGCCATTCACACCACAGAGAGACAGAATGTGAGACACCCCTGTACACACACAGCACAAACAGACACATGAGTCACACACACACACCCACACAAACACACAGGATAGCCTATTCAAATATAACTCATCACCTGAACACGATGACAAAATGTTGGCGAATGTTGGCCCAACGTTGTCTGGGGGCCTGGAAAAGCAGCCCCTTGAAAGGAGCCCAAGCCAAACAAACACAGGCCTGCACCAAGGCTTCCCACAAACCTCAGCCCACTTCTCCCCGCTTGCTTTTTTCACTCTCAAACACACAAACACACATACATATATGAAAAGTGGGGGGGGAATACACGGCACAGAAATATTTCAAAAGAGCCCGTTTTTTGCCATTCTGCCTCAGATCGGTAGCGTTCGCGCTGAACTTTCGCCTGCTAGTGAGGCTGTCCCGGTTTGAGTGAGCTGTTCTGGGAGAGGACAGACAGGAGAGGGCCTGGAGAGGAGTGCACGAGGAGAGGCTATGAGACAGCAGCACAGAGCAGTTCGCTGACTGGCTCGCTGGTTCCCTTGGGTGCCTGGTCCTTATGTGTTGCTGCTCCTGGTCCAGCTGTGCCTCAGCTCAGCAGCCCTCCTTTTATCTGGTACGTTTTCAGGGAGGAAGGCTGTGTTCTCAAACAGCTCAGAGCGGGGCAGCAAACAGCAGACAGACACAGGCCCTTCAGCCCCAGCCACAGCGCTCCACTACAACCCCTCTCAGCGTCAGCTGTTCACCGGATGGCAATCAGATAAAGAACTGGGAGAATTACCCAGAAGAGGAGAGGAGGTGGGGGGGAATAAGGCAGGCCGGACCGAACAATAGCCCCCCGTGGGTTTTAGCCCTTCTGAACAAGGGAGTGGAAAAGAAGAACGTCCCTACTTAATTAAGAGGGACGGATGATTGGGATCTACTGCTTACCTGGGCTATTGATCAGATACAGAGGCTGAGATGGGCTTTGATGCGTCGAAGAGCCTTCGTTTACAAGTATCGGTATATTTTTTACATAGAGAGTAACATCACTAATGTTAGACATCTCATAACTCTTCAATTAAGTCTCACGAGCAAATGTCATAAAAAAATGTAAGTGAACAAGAGAGAGAGAGGGAAAAAGGCGTCAAGAATCCCAGGCAGTGTATGATGTATTTAGCCAGAGCCAGACTCCAAATGGCCTCTTGTTGTTCTAAGGGAAGAAAATGACTGGGTTCCACTTCCTGACACTGAAACACCCATTGCCGGCCAGACTGGCCTAGAAAGCTACTATACATTACAGTACGCTAACTAACTCCCTCTCTCGCTCTCTATCTTTCTCTTTCTCTCGTCACATCCACTGCAGCCAGTCAGGACAGCTTCTGATCTGACGGCCAGCTATGCCAGGGAACCAAATGGATTTAATGTAACGGCTGAATCCATAGGACTTAATTTAGCTATCATTGCACAGTAATGTGTCATTTTTAATGGCTCGGGTACTAAATTAAAATCAGAGACACCTTAGCTAATGGTGTTAAAGGGAGTGATATTTGGCAGTGAATTGCTAGCCAGAAGTACAGTAAATGGAAGCTTGGCCAGGGATCTAGGCCTGGACTAAACTAAGCCTAGTTGGTCACTGTAACATAAGCACAGACCAGACAACGGTAGGATTATTTTGTAGGGCCAAACATATGCTGATGTTTTCATTTGGTTAAACAGACGCCTCAGTGTGCATATCTGTCGCTCACCTCTCTTCAATAACCGCTCTCGCACAACATGACAAGAAATATCACAACACCGGCATTAACTTTCCACACTCAACAAGGTTAACCTTTCTGAGCTAGGAAGGGTGTTTGAGTCCATTAAACTTCAAACAACCTGGAGAAAAAAAAAACTACGTCACCCAAAAGGGTCTTCCTTCATCAATCTAAAAACCAAGAGCGCCTCAAAAACAGAAGAAGAAGAAGAGAATAAAGGCCTGCAGCACCACGTCATGTGACTACTCCCTGTAGCTTGGCATAATTACGAGTCAAAACATGGTTCACTCCATGCTCTCTCTAATTGTGTTAAAGAGCACTGTTACCAGGAGGAGAGACGAGAGCAGCAACGAGCAAACACAACACGCAGCGCAGGCAGACAGGCAGACAGACAGACAGACAGACAGGCCGACAGACAGGCAGGCAGGCAGCACAATAGATAGACTAGATGGAAAATAAGATACAAGGCAAGCCTGGTCTCCCAGGGCTGACTTTTCTATTTGCTGGGGTTAGCGTCTCATAGCTGATAATGCATGTTGTAATTAATATAAAAGCAGGAGACAATATGGGGGAGAGGCTTGTAGTGCATCAGGGCCACAGGAGAACAACTCACTCCTCCGCTCCTGTTCTCCTCCTTTTCTCATGTACACACGTCTGCCATGCCCATCGCAGCAATTTCACCGGCTTTTTTCCCCTTGGAATTTCAAATAAAATTGATTTAGCACTGTCATTGAATTTTGTTCAAATCCCCAAGATACCTAGGGGGAGGGGGTCTGAAAAAGAAAAGAATGCAGAGTGCTTCAGGGGACTACACTGGTGTATAGTGTAGTCTCTAACAACACTGCCTTCAACGGCTCGGCCTGGGACGCTCCTGTGCTGAACATGTCCCATATTGCTGACACACTAGAAACATACAGATTCATTAATCATAGCCGGCTGACATTTCAAGACGCATCTTGCCACCCCTCATAAGCAGTTAAAGTCCTCGGCCATTTTTGACGATTTTTACACGTAATTATAGAGACACGCCAAAGAAAGATGTTAAACGTGAAGGTACTCTTCTGCTGAACAACTGAGCATTTTACAACACCTACATTTATCCTCTGAGAATAGAAAGGAAACATTAATTAAGTATCTAATAATTCACTGTTGTGTGTTTTAAGAGAGGCCCGGGAGACTGCCAGAGTGTATGGTGGGGAATTTACGAAAGAAGTCTCATTCCACTGAATGGCACATTACATGTGCAATCATTCTCTCAGAATGCACAGATAAGAACGTGATTCCACTCCATTGAATGCTATGTGATTAACGACATCGACTCATACAAACATGAGAACATTACTCATCAATCTGACAACTGATCGATTCAAAAAGACATCTAGACCACGGATAACAACATCTTAGAATACAACTCAAATATTTCAAATGACAAAACAACAAGAAAAGGTATTGCGAATACACACCCCTGGGCAGTAGTCATTATGAATATGCATGGGGCAATAGGTGTAAAATGCAAATCATCTGACAGCTAAATAGGACTACAGCTTTAGAACCGTTTTTTCAGCTCAGTTGTAAGTTGCATCGGCGTCCATTGCATGGAGCTAGGAGGGAGGGACGGGTGAGTAGGGATTGTGTGTATTTCTCTCCCTACTACCCATATTGATTAGAGATGCCTGCCAACAGGCCCCTGCATCTGAACACTAATCAAATAGGAAATGTAGGCCCAGACATTCTACCATCACAAAACAATTGTCTGGAACAGTGCAGTCAGGCCACTCAACTACATATTATTTTGATGGGGGATCCAAACAGAGACAGTTCGGTCGGCGAGAGCTAGTGCTACTTAAATTAGAACATCTTCCAAAATGGAGAAATTCCATGGTTCAACAGCACCGGAAGCCCCGGAGGCTAGACGTGGGCCAACACAGGGAGGTAGAGTGTATGATTATGGAGCAAGGAGCGTGTAGTGCTAAGCATAGGAACATAAAGAAACAGGACATATATTACATGATAACAACAAACGGCATTGTACGTTGTACAAGATGTCATATTATTGGTTTGAATCCTTGTCATCATCATTCCATCGGATCAATGGGTTTTTACGGCCCAAGCCTTTACCAGAGAACCAAATGTAAACACTGGTGTTTTCTCTCTGGCCGTGCAGTGCTAGGATAACCTGCATAACCTTTGTGGGAACTATAACCAACAGCCCTCAAGCGTTGAGTGAAAAACCGAGAGTGGCAGAAAACTCAAATGCCACAATATTTCTTCATAACAAACTATGCACAAGTCGTAAAAATGATGTCAATAGCATGTGCATGTGTTGGAGGATAATTCAAATCTTGGCCAATATGTACAGCTTGGTGGAAAAAGGCTGTACAATAGACACGAGGAGGCACAAAGAACAAATTCATTAGAACAGATCATATTCAGCAACCATTCATTCTAGACTATTTGGCGCCTTAATTGGATGTAGCACAGAGAAGGCAGAAATGTAATTTCATTAATTAAAAGACATGCGAGTACAGCAATAGTCATAGAAATCCAACGTAAGAAATCAACAGTGCCATAAAGCCCCCCTCTGACAATGGTATAATCCAATCAGCTCTGACAATACAGCGTTGAAGTGTAAATAACAGAGCACTTATTAGGGTCTACTGTCAGGTAGAGAATTGAGGGGGTTAGAGAGGGAGAGCAGCCAGGTCACATCAGATCGACTTCAGTATTTGACGTTTGTCCTGGTCCCCAGGACGTTGGGAGATGCCTTCAATACCGTCCACTAGGGGCAACGTGAGCACCTATTACCATCTAGTAGGCTTGCGTGCTCTGGCTCCGAGGATCGCGGGTTCAATCCCAAACCTTAACTCTTACCTTAACCCTATCCCAAACATTAACCCTTACCTTAACCAGTCAGAATTATTGCCTAAACTTAACTGTCAAAATTGTACGTTTATCCCCTGAACAAACGTTGAATACTGAAGTCAGACCATGATACCTTGTTAGAGAGAGAGGGAAAGGGAGAGGGGGAAAAACAAGCTCAACGGGCTGTCTCCGTGGTGAAGAGCCTCATCATCTCCAGCAAGCCCAACTTTCACCAAATGAGATGTAGCCCTGGGCTATATATTAAAAATGCATATCAAAGCAAAGAAAAATGGACGTGAGAGATTCTAACTAAATAAATTAGCATATCTAACTATCAAATTGCCTTCCCCTCTCCAACTAGGTTAGAAATGAATAATAAAACAGAGGCAAAATAAATAATAAAATAAATAAAACAAAACAAGTGTAGCTGCAACTCAGAAACCCAACAGTAGGCCTACACACACGTGTTGCTATACACAGATTTCAATATTGTGTTCACTCATTACATTCCTCATCGTATTTGAGGCATATACAACTCAAACTACCAAAATATGATATGGAAATGAGTGAGCATGATGTGGGGGACATAGTCATTAACTACAGGGTTTTAGGGCCTGGTTAAGCACAGGGCACTATAATATACCCTCTTCTGTTGTATGCATCCTGTATTCTTCATGACCCTAGACCTATAGTTTGAGCCATACTGTTTTTACTTTTATATCAGCAATTATATTTTGCACTGCATTTCACATTACTGTCAAGAAGTATAATAAAAAATCGATACATGTAAGTGCAACAATAAATATATGATCAGCCTATCACAGTGCACATTACGTTTATAACAACGTAACAGTCAGTGTACGCTACAGTGTTCGCTACACTGCACATCTTATTTTATACTGCACATGTTATTTTTTTATTTTTTAAACATTTGAATAAAGATAATCTGTACATTATTAGCCTATATTCACACTACAGTTCAGCACTATAGTCGCTCAGTAAACAAGATATAGAAACGCATACGCAACCTCCTTCCGCTTTAGTAAGGCTGAGCCCAACAATTAGCTGTAGTAAAATGATCATTGCTGCCACAAGAAAGAAAGAAATCGCTCCAACCTAAATAAGACAACTAATGAAGTGGTCAGTGTAAACGACCCCAAGATAAATGACTTGTCGTGCACCTTCGCGTTTGTTTATTGCTGGTCCTGATTTTCTTTATTGGCATATTTAATTACCTAATTATCAAAATAATATTTCTCACAAGTGGACCCGATGACAATTGCTTAGGTCTAAACATTGCGAGGGATAAACATTGCGAGGGAACATTGGAAATTGGCTTGAGTATCAACCATCTGCCACGAAACTAAACAGGCTAGTTTATCTAATCTCTTCAGTATAAACAACAGAATGCCTCATTTCTACACTTAGCCTATTCTGGAGAGGAGTTCCACCATGTTGAGCTTTTAACCGCTGCTCGGCCCCACTTTGCTACGGGTGTTAATTGTGTTTTAATTCACCTTATGCTTTGCACTCTGACTGCGCAACTCTGAACAACGCGCCGGCTTTTCAAAGAGAATCAGCCGCTATTATAGCTAGACCCAACAGTTGCAGCGCAGTGACTTTGAATAATACTTCAATCTGCTTTCATTCCTAATAGGCTTGGGCTCGTGCTGCTCAGATATAAACCAGTCACTCTGTCACGAAATACACACCTCGAATTCACCAAAACGTCATCCCTACAACCTATTTAATAGGGATATTAGATCTGATCACTGATATTAAATCAATAATGAATTATCAACGTTAGGCCTTTATACAATGCACCGATTATATGCAGCGTCCCGTTTTTACACCGAACAAGACGCATTTAAGGCACGGGATAAATCTTGAAATTTAAAGGCACTGTACTTCAGGTATATGTAATTGAATTCATTATTATGGAGCCTCAAGGCCATAAAATGGGGGTGCAGAGGAGAGAGAGAGCAACTGCAGAGCAGAACCACAGGGCGATCAATAAGAAACAATTAAACACATTAACAGCAACAGCAAGTAACGCCATTACTGCACTGCCAAGCCGTGAGGTAGGCCTAATACCACATTATGAACTTGACATTGATGGTAGCCCATACTGAATATCACTTTCGCCCTTTCTGCGGCAAAACCCGAAAGCTTTTTTACGCACGCCCCAAATCATTATAGTCTCTTACACTGTCTCTCGAAATTATGCCCTTGCTTTCTTTATCATTAGTCCACTCCAAAAACGTGCTATTCTATTGTAATTCTGAGCAACATTTAATCGCTTTCACATTCAATGTCCAACAATCCATATCCCCCAAAAAACAATCCATACCACCCCCCCCCCCCCCCCCCCCCCCAAAAAACAATCCATACCCCCCCCCCCCAAAAAAAACATAACACACATGCACACACTCTCGCCTTCTGTCACACACACGCTCTCTATCACACACACACACACACACACACACACACACACACACACACACACACACACACACACACACACACACACAGAGAGAGACAAACAGTAATTATACACACATGAATGCCCCTAATCAAAAGACTAAAACAATAACTCACTGCATTGTATCACAAATGACTTTTGACCTAAAAATATCGATTTCCCAAATGCATCTGCAGCGTGCAACAGCACCAACAGGCCTACTGCTGAGGACATATACCACGACCCAGGCTAAACGGTGACTATAATGACAGTTCACACCATGTAAAACAATCAACAAATTACACCGTTAGTAAAATACATTTGAAACAACTTCTAACGACAATAAAATGTCACAAATGACTATTTGAAAACGTCTACTTCAATATGACAAACAACAAACAACACGCACTCACAACAACGACGCCGTAACAGGCCTCTATAACTTTCTGATAAAACTATTATAAAGATAGAAAAGCTTATTACTTACGTGATCGGCTAGGTTGGTCGAAGATCCTGAGAGCTCTTCGTGGTCTGACTTCGAGCTTCCATCCCGCTCGTCAATAACTAGATCTATTGGCATTTTTCCTTTCAAACAACTGATGTACCGGTGGCAAAAATTGTCGCAGAGCTCGTGCACCTAGAACAAGGAGAAAATAAAAAATTGTCAGGATGGGGAAACGGTGCAGACAGTCCAAGAATATCTAGCCTACAATTAAGGGGCATTATCCGCGCAAGGAAACAATAGTGACATTGTTGCAGCGGTTATTATTCTCTTGAGACCAGGGCAACAAGTTGAACGGAAAAAAATAAACACCATGCGTAAGCTCGACATATAATAACCAGTTGAGGCCAAATCTCCAGCCTTCAAACCTGTGATATTACCATAACAATAATGCCAAAGCATTATCAATACGGTCAGTGTATTGTATAGGCCCAAGAGTGTGAATTCAATCCAATCACTCGGAATTATTTTATGAGTCTCTTTATGACAATTAAACATTATAGTATTTTAATAGTTGAATATTAATATGTTTCTCTTAATAATGTATTACATCACATAGAATATAAACTCATTTTCAGCTAAATTCAAAAACTGTCTAACTTTCACAGTTGTGCAACAAACTAGGCTACTTACTACACGAGTTATGTAAATACAGGGCCACATGCAGAATCTAAAGCGGATCACGTCTCAAACACTATAATCACACAATAAAAATATGAATTGTAAAAAAAAAAAATACCTTTTCTAATTCCAAAAGGTGAAATCGTAATACTTGTATGGCTTGTATCATCTGAAAACAGGAATAAACAATAATAAACATCAACATTTTTGGAGTCTTCAAATTATGAAAGTATAATGGAATGGTAAGCATAAGGCTACACATTGTTATTTTCACTTCATATAACAAAAACACATTCCTGCATTTTCTTGAAGTTTAGACTATGGGGTTCTCGAGCAAATTTATGCTTCCCACATTTGTTGTGGTGTGCGATACTGCATTCGCTATTCATTTAACATTTGAAAAATAAAAATGTTAAGATTATCTAACAACTGAATTAGGCAAGACACATTTGGTCAACCGAGCCAATTGATCTGGGCTACATAGGCAGCGATTTAAACGGCAAATCCTGCTCCATTGCTCCCAATGAGTGACCATGGCGCAGGATTCGCCCAGTGAGAGTCCCAGCGCTTTTTAGCCTAATCAGAGGCTTCCCTCTCGGCCTCCTGTAGGCAGCGTAATGCTGTGCCACTCGAGACCCCTCAGAGCTTCCCCTTGTTCACTTCAAAGAAACCTATCTAACATATGTGTTGTGCTTTTGCATCAAATCCTTACATGTTTACTTTGCGATGCTGAGAACACAAGAGCATGGTTTAAGTAAAAAACAACCTAAGTAGAAGTAACAGTTACACCAAAAAGGGAATTGAAAAGCAAACGGTCGTGCATAGTGCTTACCAAATTGTCCAACTCTGGATTTGATGAAAATAAAGGTTTTTCTGCTCGGACCTAGAATAACACCAAAGATGTGGGGTTAATTCGACTACTTCTTACAGGCGTTGAATGCATTTAGTCATGAATCCATTCCAAAATATATATTTGACTTTAGTGCAATAATGTTGTATAATAAATAAAACACAATTCAAAGTTATATTATGTTTGCATTTCATGCTGTGTAGACATTCATGAGTCAATATTATCAGTGAATTTGCGTTTTAACTTCGAAATTATATAACCTAACAAACACACTTTTAATTTTCAAATGTTCAACTTTAACTTTAAAAATCAAAAAGGTGAAATGTGTAAAAAGTTAACAAGAAGATACGTGTGCTACGTGTGCCATGAGCACTTGGAAAATCCTATTAGGTGTTTAGAAAATATATAAAAAGTGACCTGTTTGGCAAAGACTGCGATGTCCTCATTGAAGGAGTCGGAGGAGCAGACATCGCCGCCTGCTACCCCAGGCTCCCTCGGAGTGCACGTCGCCAGTTCGCACTTCTCAAAAACCAGCGCGAGCAGTGGGAATAATGGGTGACTGCAAGAGGGGAAACAGAGCCTGAGCACAACCTGGCAGCCAGCTCCTCCACACAGGCTTAACACAAGCTAATCACACGGCGACACAGCAAGTTAAAGTTGTGCGTAAAACTAAAGATCCCAAGGAGTGTAAATAGTGAAGAATTTGTCAGGAATAATTTAAACTACTATACTTTCCAAGGTTTTGACTGAGATAACATTTGAAACGTATCTCCAAATTCTTCCATAAAGTAGATTACTTTGTAAACATTTTATGAATAAGCTATGTGCACATCAATGGCAAAATGCATTGTTTACAAATTACATCATTTGTCTTATATTTTTCCAATGCATGTTACGCACGGACACTAACGCATTAGTGCTGACTATTATAATGTTTTGGCGATTATACCAAATATAAACTCGGACCTATCAACTTTTTTACAAGTAGCCATTACCATACGTTGCAGTGTGTGTTTATCCCCTTGTTACAATGTGCCAATAAGATGCATCCTTCTATTTAAAACATGCTTAGTTTTAATTGTATACTATAATAGTTATCCATATTCTTTTTAAAATGTAAGTTGTGATAATATCAGATGACTGATAAACATAGACCTCTAGGTTTTGACAATATTACATTTTTATCTAAACTACACTTCATTTTGTAAACTTGCTAATGCATATAGGCCTACGCTGGGTTAACTTTTGCAACAAGTAAAACGTCCATGAGTCAAAACACACTGAAAGCGTAAAATAGATTAAAAATAAAGTATGTAATTATAGTCCACCTACCCATAGATTTGATCTTTATCCCTCTTTAAAACATCGTTGACAGCGGAGCCCATGCTGTTGGGCATAACGCTGGGATGGGGTGCATGAGCACCGTAGTGCTGGCCATGGAGCGGTGGTCCATGGTTCAAGTGATGGACTTGGGGTAGCGGCCGTGGAGCATGCGGGTCTCCGTACATAGACGCCGGGACCCCGACTCCGTCCATCCCACCATAATGGGCCAGCTCATCGTACTGGAATAAAACAACAACAAAGTCAGAGGATAGAAATTCACGCGTAACGTGGCCAAAATGTACATATAGGCTAATTATCAGGTAACATGTTACTGAAGTCATAGTAGGCTATAGTCAAAGCGATATAGTAAAACGAGGCTACTACACCAGCATTTGAAAAAAGTAAGCAAATCCTTGTGCCATTCCTGTTGCTTCGGCAGAAAAGGCAATCGCCATGGCTAAACTACCAAGTGAATACATTGATAAGGTTTGTATTTGTAATTACCAAAAACATTTTAAAGTTCTGAATCCCCGAAGGTGGGTTACTTTGGCAAAACACCGAATTACTTAGGAGTCCCTTTAAAACTGCTCCACGAATGCTGCGGAGACCGTCGGTTAAGCAGAGGCTTTAACTCCGCTGGAAGAGTAAAGGTAGCCTACTGCAAAAATGTCAAATAAAACGGCTTAGATATGAACAATTTATAAATAAGCCGCCACTGACAAGAGGATAGCGATATGGAGGCCCTCCTAGAGTGGATTTGTATAGGTAAGTGTTGGAGATTTAAAACCTACCCTTTGCGCCATCAGGCTGCGCTCCAATAAACTCCTGGATGTGTCGTATATTTAATATCCCAGTCAGGTTAGAAAGTGATTTACTGGTAAGATTCCTTTTTCAACCAACTTTGCGAATTCTCCTATTCTCCAATGTGGTAGAGTGCAAGCAGAAGCATCAGGAGGAGTTTTGCAATTTTTCTTGTTTTCCTCTTTCCCCCAAAAATAAAAAAAAATGTCAAACACCAAACTGAAGGTTACAATCGGCCCATCAACAACCTGCATGTAACTAAACTGTCGTGTCTCGTGGCTTTTTGCCACTCCAGCTGTCAATCAAAGCCAGGGGTTGTCAAGGTAATGAATGAATGATGGTTGGTGATGATGTTCAAGAGAGGATGAATCTTTTCAGCCCGTTTTCATCCAGCAAGTCCGCGTCCTCTTTATGCCTCCGGATTGCTATCTTGTTTTATTATTACTGTAAAAAGAAAAAGCAATAGAAATTAAGAGATTGCAATTCAGATCTTTCCTTTCCCCCGTAGGTATTTCGTCTATCTCGCGGTCTGAGATGAGTGAGTGTCAGCGAGTGTTGGCAGGTTGGCTGCTAGCTTGCTTATAGAACAGAGTCAGTTTGCTGCGCTGATCGGCGGGAGAATGAAATGACGGAACCCGGAAGTAGCGGTGGCCATAGCCAGTCCTACAGCAGCTACAGAAAGAGAGGAGAGACCAAATCCTGTGATATGCAGAGTATGCACGAGGACGGCTTCAACTCCTCACGGGGGGAGCCAAACAACACAGATTCTACACTCCCAGGCAATTCCCTTCGCTGATAAGTGAGAAGCAAAAAGAAAAGAAAAAAAGTGAAGTAGCCTATTTGTGTTAATCTGCTATGCTTTTAGATCCGAAGCAGCGTTTTCCTATACATGCCAACGCGGACCTATAGCGCTATATAATAAGAGTAGGAAAAGCCCGAGCTAAGGCGCACGACTAACTTGTTCTAGTTTCACTATTGCAAATAGTCTGAAAGAAATACGCGTGGCACCTCGTACCGTTCACGAGTCAAAAAAGTTATCATAAATATGATAAATAATGAACAGTAAGTAGCCTATTGTTCACACATCACCACTCATACTTATTGTTTTCACTCAAAAATATTCGAAACTAAGAATCCGTCACGCAATCAAAACATGATCTCTAGTCAAATCATCTATAATGACACTGTAAAGATACCTGATTCGTTTTGAGTTTAATTTATGAGCATGACGCTTACTTGTTAACGCTTACTTGTTATCTTGTGTTGTGGTTATAGCCGGTGTGCCTAGTATGAAATATCTCGGTAATACCTTTTAATCGTACTGCTAATTATGAACGGGGCTGTTTAGCAAATTAAACGATATGGCGCACCCCTTCTCAGTCCAGAATGAACTTTTCCAAAAAGAAAAAGCTTTTGTAGAGAAAGTAATTTTGTATGTTTCTCTCGTCCAATCCCCTCTCTAGATAGAAATCCGTGCCTTACCTCAGAGTAGTCAATTATCAAAGCTCCCCAAGATCATCAATCATGTCTTGAGTTTGAAGTTTAGAGGAGGAGCAACGCTCCGGCCATCGATTGCGCTGAGGCTATAGCCCTTTTTCCCTGAGCCCAAGCTTTTTTACGCACAAAACCGAAACAGGCCATCTATCCCTTTTAATATTTAGCTCCATCAATGATAATATACACTTTTGCGTAGATGGCATCATCGTTATATTGATATGTTTTCACATAAATTGATACATTTATGGCTCGGTGACATTTTTGGTGGTTGTCGAAATTAACCATTCATAGGTTGGATGAGCTAAAGGGTTGGATTCAGCTGTAAGGTCAATATACTCCCAACAAACAAACGCGCCATACGGTTGCTTGGGATGACAATAGAAATAGCAATTGAAAAATATTAAAAAAATGAAGGACTGTGACAACAATTATGTTTGTTGGCATAAGGGGGTGGGAAGCCCTACAAGAAAAAGTAGGACTGCAGGGTTGACGAACGGCTGTGTGGACAGTTCAACGTGCAATAGCCCGAGAAGGAACTACAGTGTTATGCGCAGAGCCGCATGCATCGTCTCCAAATACCTCTGACCGATGTTACATTCTGTGAACAGAACCAGGGGCTGGATGCGTGAGCTTTTGAAGACATGGGTTTTTGATGTTAGCCCGACTGCTTATAATATATATCGTGCACTATGACCTGTACACTAACCCTAGCGTTTTTCTTCCGGACAAACATGGTAAGTGAATCATATTATGTCCTTTGTTGTGTCTCGTAAAACGGAAGGTTCTCCAACAGTGCAGTTGTGGAAAGTCAGGCTAAGTAGCTGATATGATTAGGCCTATTCTGTGAATGTATGAAATGATTCAGTCGCATTAGAGCTATCCAATCCCCAAAAATGTAAGTAACATTTTTAAGCGTTGGATAAGTAAAATGTGGCACATTTTTACGTTATACGGTCAAAATCGTATACACAGTTTTTTTTTTAAACAAATCTTTTATCTTATATATATTTTGGCCTAAAGGCGGGTGATGTACACTTTCGAAGAGCTTGTGAAACTTGAGGTGGTCATATATGAAATAGCCTTTTCTTCCAAAATGCACCTCAACCTTTTGAACATTCAAAAGTTGTATATTTTATAAAATGTATATAACACAATATGTTAAATGTTTATGAAGTTTATTTGAGGTATTTTACTTATAGTTCTTGGTACAAGCTAAGGACATGCTATTCATTACAATGCAATGCAATGCAATGGTGAATCCAAAATATAGCCTCTATCAGCATTCAAATCTAACATAAATCTGAATAACATCAAATAAATCAGAATCCTGTTAGTGAGACATTATATTTTAGTTATGGCAATAAATACACTTTTATACACTCTAAATCCTCGTTCTGGATATTTAATTTCAATCCTAATACTTAATAGTCTTAATATAATTCTAATTCATATTTAATAATACGATTAAATTAGCCTTATAAAACCTAGAACATAGCCTAGATTAAATGGAGGATACCTAAAACATGTTCTCATGGTTTTGGAAACATGCAAGTGTTTGCAACCCAAGACCTTTCAAGTGTCCCATATCATGCCCAAGTTCCCATTATGTTTAGTGGATTTCCCATTGTGTGACTTTTCAGGTTGAGGACTCATATGGATAAGGATACATATGAACACAATCTGTGTTCAAGTAGAAGTGCATCTCCGTCAACATGCGGATCCGTCTCTTCTGCAGAAGATGGCATTAACAGGCGGTAAAATTTCATCTGGTGGTGTCAAATTGAGGTCAGTTTAGGGTTAAAGCTCTCGGTGTCCGTGTGGGACATGGCCAGCTGCGTTTGGATTCATTAGGGGGCAGCGGATCTATTTCAAGGAAAACACTACTGAGACAATCACGAGGCTAAAGATCCACTCGGTGTCACATCCTAAAAGTGCACCTACTGTAAAAAAGTAACCCCCAAACTCCCATTTCAAAACAGACACCAATATCTCCACTTTGCCATGGCTTCCTCTAAAGTAGCCTGGTAGCCTATCGTGTTGCTAAATATGGAGAAATGTTTTGTTGATTTAATTCCTTCAAAAAGGTCACTGATACAAATCGGGGTTTAAATCCTCTTAGTGACCTTAAATACTTCTTTAGAAACAATCGCTGCTTAACCACAGGAACAAATAACATCGGCCTAATCTTGTTTGTTACTTTGTTCTGAGTTGGCCCGCCTTAGTATTTGAGATTATGCAAATAGGAAAAGCTCATGTTGGCTATAGAAAGCCCACAGATAAGAGTAGATCATAGACTTTTCTGAAGGGGACAGAAAACCAACACTTTCAGTAACCTAAAGGTCAATACAAAGATAATTCTGAATTGCGTTCAGGTATATTTAAATTATGGTTATTTTCGGAAGTTTTGTAGTAGGCTTTTGTTCAATTGATGTTCAGACAATATCAATACTCGAATGTATATGTTAAAATCTAGTGATTAACTAACTATTCATTTATATAGGTTTGTTTATCTCAGTGTTTACCTAATCTACAGTGAAGTTTTTTTTGTTTATACGTAGCCCTGTCAATGTTTTCCTCATGCAACACATACGGCATTACCTCACCAGGCTGAACTCTTTCTGACCCCACGTGAAATGTGACTAGGGTCCCAGAAAGTGGAATGAGCAACTCAAATACTTGTCAAAGTTTCGCGACTAACTGTAAATTCTTCAGTTCCAAAGCCGTATTTTCCCCTCTATCGATTTTCAGATTCTGGTGTTTGAGGAGGGGGAGAGAGAGGGGGTGGGGTGGGGAGCCACACAAAATGTAACTGTGGCGTTCTCCCTTGAAAATCCTTGGGATCTGTCTCAAAGACACTTAGCATGCCTAATGCTTAAAATATGCATTCCTCTAGCGACATCTGGCGGATTGAACAAACGCCAAACGTTGAATCGCGCCACTATTAAGAAATTAAGAAAAAAATAGGTCATCTTTAGGAAAAATCTAATTTGCGTGACAACGAAAAATATGCATTATAAATTGTGATCATAATGAATTCATTATTATTTGAACCATATATGTTTTTTTAAAGTGCAATTGAATATAATTTACAGTTGAAAATAGGCCTATTTGAAAAATATTTTGTGAGGAGAGAGAATGCCTTTCGAATGCCTATGTTATCAATATATCAAGCATAATTTGTATCCCAACAAACAATTTTTCCGAGTGAAATGTGAACCACGCAGGGTGCTGTGTAATATCAAAATAACGGTAACCAAAATGGTACTATTCGTCCAAAGATTAGGAGTAAATAGAAAAACCCAGTGATGCAGTTGGGACCATCATTAGTTATGGTTTCT
The DNA here is from genome assembly GCF_016432855.1 of Salvelinus namaycush. Classification (NCBI taxonomy): domain Eukaryota; kingdom Metazoa; phylum Chordata; class Actinopteri; order Salmoniformes; family Salmonidae; genus Salvelinus; species Salvelinus namaycush. Next base: position 28,199,383 of record NC_052321.1, read on the forward strand.
GGCTCAATTAATGTAAAGGAATTTACTTGTACACAGGTCATTCATCCCTCAGTGCAATTACTCAAAGGTGTTTTTCTGTACATGAAAGCTTCTGCGAAATAGATAACTGGTGTAATTAAAAATGACACATGAAGCTCGGATTATTATATTATTGTTATTATTATTATTTGTCTGTTATTATTACTGTTACAATCCATTAATGTAGGCCTAATATTTGACAGTGCTGTTAATTCAAATTAATAGCAAAATCACAAGCAATCAGTTTCAATCTAATTATAAATCATAAAAATATTTCTGATTTATTTGGACATAAACACGTTTGAATTAATGTCATATTTCGTGAAATAAAGACATTTTAGAATGTCTCAGCAATCTATTATTTATTCCCGGTCGATATCGTCCAAATAGATTCATGTTGCCCACTCTATTATTTCCATTATGATATAATAGAATCCCCCAAGGTCAATAGAAATTTGGTTATGTTTAAGGTCAATAGAAATTTGGTAATGTTTTGTCATACTGTTTTGAATTCTCCGAAACGAATTTCACAACCAACCACAATTTATCATAAGGACACTGAGGTTTTCTTGCAAGAACATGCTATCATACTTTTTCCATAGAGGTAGTAGTTGTCTGGATCATTACCGAGAGCTGAATGAACATCCCTCCCGACGAAGCACCGTTTCAGTCAGGCATGGCGAGATTAGTGACCGTGGCGAGAACTACGGTCATATGCATCAAATGCTGCTGAGGAGCTTGTATTGTGTGTTTATCCCGAAATACTGGGTGTGCAAGAGTAGCCTAACTATAGCCTAATAATTTGTCCTTGTCCCCTTCGTATCGAACTGTCTGAGCAAATATAAAGAAATGTGTAGCTAGACTATCAGTTTACCGAGCACTTTGGGGGGCAGGTATGCATTTTTATTTTGGGATTGAGGAGGTGGACACGTAAAGGGCCCATCTCCCCACATTACGACATGTAATAGAGAGAAGTTTAAGTGGAGCCCGAGAAACTGAGAAGTTAATAGCGCTGACCCTCTCGCTGTGCCTCTGTCGCTCATCATTTCTCAGACTTAAGGGGCTTAAAGAGGCAGTAGGCTATGGGCCCACCTTTATTACATATGAAACGCTCTCTTCCTTATCTACATAATAGGAAATACATGCATCGTTGCGTGTTATGCGGATTTGGAAATAGAAACATGTCCAATAAAGTCGCCCTCCCTCGCTGATCAAAGGGGAACATGGCTTTAGGCACCAAAGAAACTACCCCGTCCATTTAAACCGTTATTAAATTGTATTAATTCCCCTCTCCACTTTAAACTTAACATCAATTCCACCCTTGAGTTGTTTGTCCAGCACAGAGGGGAACAATTTAAGTGTTACATTTTCATGGTTGCATCATGCCCCGGAATTGAATTCAATTGGACAGAATAATCAAGAACGCAAATAGAATGTGTTCGGTTGCCCTCTGGACAATTGGAGATGTTTTTATGCCAGCCTTGATGGCAGACGTGTCAAGATTCATAATTAGGCATGCAGCTTTAAACCTTGGAATGTCTGTCAGACACACATCCAACTAAACAGATAACCATATCTTATCTTAACGCAAGCTTCTGACACTGCACGAAAACCCAACTATGTATTAAAGCTACTTGCAGACCTACAATTGTTTTCAAATGTGAGAATAGGCCATCCACGTAATGCACCCTTTGCGTAAAAAGTAGATGTTTAGCAAAGTTTTCTTGAAATTGTTCAATGCTATTTTATAAATACGCTTTTTACAAGTTAGGAGTTATAGCCTTCAGAAATGCTTTATTGTCTTTTACTTGGTTGAAAAGTCACTACTTTCAATATAATACAACACTAATAATTATAGTTTTCCTACAGGAACATTTTGTGAAAGTGACATACTGTAGGCTACGTTCAGATGGCTCTGCCTTCATGTGCGTGGTAATATTTTTGAACTCGCCAAATTGCCTTTATCAAAAGGCAGGTGAATATAGCCCCCCTATGTGTCTATACATCTTAACAATTATGGACCTGTTTTGGGACTTTTGTGTAGTGGTAAATAAGAACAGTTAAATAAGAGGGAGTTTTCATTTGGATAAATGTGTATGTTCAGTTTTCATATACTAGCCTATTGCCCTGCTACTTTGTGACATTTGTGAGATGCTTTATGTTGTACAATAGGAGTGTAGTTGAACTGGAAAAGGGGCAGGAGTGGTTGTTTCCATCAGGGTGGGGAGTTCCAGTCAGATAAGGTACAGCTGCATTACATTTAGTCTAGGTAGGCTAAAGTGAAAGACTGACTAGAGATGAAAGTGAAATGATGAGAAACACTACTCTGTTGTTCTATAAACACTATTGAATAGGCTTTCATAATAAATATGAACATTTAATACATTTAGTTAACAAAAAAATCTGTAATAATGTTCTTGGCTAATGTTAAATGCTAAATCTCCAGGTGAGCCACCTGTGCAATCATTGTTTACTCTCCCATGTGTGTAAACTTCAAGTGCCCTACATGCTGATAAATAAGTGTAGTATGGCAGGCTCAACAGTCAAGTGTTGCTTGTAAAGATTCTGAGGTATCTTTGTGTATATTTGTATCTGTCCTTAAAGTTTTGATACAATTAATAAATAAGCGTGTTTTATAATTGATGATATGGTGTTGTGGTGTGATAACATTGAATGTATTATTTATTGCATTCTAGATTGTTCTGTAGTTTATTTGAATTTCACATAAGCCGGGTGTAGACTTACAGATTCTACAGAGAAGCACGGCATTGTTCGAATTTTGATTAAAGGTATAATTTTGGAATAAAACCAATTGAAACAAACTATTGACAGTACTGCTCACCTAATGACAACCTGAAATGATTAAAACAGCTATTAAGAAATTCAAGAGGCTTCATGATGTAACCAGTGAAAGGTCACATATGAATCCAAGAGTTTGGTCTCTCAGTCTCTAACTACTCTGAATGCAGTGAGCGTCCTGTGTATTTCATATGATGTGCGGTTCCCAGGTGACATTTCCGTTGGAAACCCTCACTGACTGACCTCATGGATACTCACCACACAACATAGGCTCCCTAGATTACAAACACCGGCTGGCGTACATCTGAAAATACACACCAACCGACCGGTCTCAGTTAACCTAACTCACACACATCTCAGTCGTGACATCTCAGCCAATTGTTAGGGAGAAAGAAAAAAATGAAAGATGCAAGTTAACAAATGCAGATGGCATGGTTGTTCCTGTTTTGTTTTCTTCCTGCTCCTTTCTGTTTATGTGTCGCCTCCCCCCCCCCGAAACCCCCCTCGGATCTGCAGGAGTTCACATGATCAAGCAATGTACCCAGGTAATTACCGCACATTGTCAAATAAAGCGACCACTGATTCAAATGAGGAGTGAAATATCAAAGAGCAGTGTTGCCTTTGCAGCCAGCCACTTATCCACATAGGAGACAGAGAGGAGATCTGAGGAGCAGGGGGACCTGCAGAGAGGAGAGGCACTGACAACAGTCAAACGCCAATTCTTTAGATAAATATCACCGTAACCAAACATGCTGGAGTTCACCTATTATATAATAATATAGCATGTACCACAAACATTCTAGACGTCCATTATCAACACCTCATATCCTCAGGGTGACCGTGAGAGCAACCTTACCAAGAGATATTCAATACATTTCTGATTACACTTCTGGTTCACTATCCCATGAGTCAACTCAAAGGTCAAAGGTTGTCAATCTCACCAGTCAGTCTGGTTGTTGTGGTGAAGCAGTGCCTTCTGGGCAATCAATTACTGCTGTATCTGAACATGACAGGGTAGTCACACAACATTTTATGGCATCTTGTCACATATAAAGTTATACCCATGTAAATATATGATTTACTGGTACCTAGTTTTTAATAACTAAATTATAAACAAAAAAGAGAAAGTAGATAAATAATTGTACAAAAGTCCTGTATTACAGAGGGACATTTATGGCCTAGATTCTTTATGTTTTAATTGAATGGTGTGACGGATGCAGGGAAAGCAAACAACCAAATAGTTGTTTACCAAGTTATGTTGTCATGCTATCTACCCCAGAAGTGTTGTGTTTAGGAAGTGAATTGACTGCAACAACAAGGAAAAGGAGCAGCGAGACATTCCTGAATTGTAAGTCTCCATTCCATTCCATGTATCTCATGATATTACCTCAATTTCTGCACATCTAACACATTGATTTGCCCACATCTTTCAAGAAACCTCATGAACCACAAAATGAGTGGTAGGTAAATTCAATGATGAATGTAAATAGTGAGGAAATAAAATGAAGCATCTTTTCTTCTCCCTTCGAGTTACAACTAGACAAGCAGTGTCGTGGGATTTCAGAGCTGCGTTCAACCAGAGTACCTGTAATTTGACTTGCCACGTCTAAACGGAAGTTGAATGGGTTACATTGTGAAACAACAAATAAAATACTTGCAATGGTTTAGTGGGTGTTTTCCATGGTTGCAGGCAAAATAGGGTCTGGAAGAATGTTTGAGTGTTTAATACTATAAACACACTTCCCTCCCTCTGGCTTACTGAGGGCTCACAGGGATACTTTACATGTAAATATTCATAAAGCGATAGGCTGGGTCCATTAATTATTAAGTACAGTAAAGAAGTGTAATACTTCAATGTTTAACATATGAATCTTGTATTTTATTAGATGAGCTTGAGGATGAACAAGGGTGGGAAAAGCCATATCTCACAAAATGCCTTGGAATAAGCCCGAGGAACACAAAATGGAGGGAATAGAGACATGCTCACTATATCTCTCCCAGCTCCTGGCCATTTGTAATGTAATTCAAATGTAATAATATCTGCTTGCAGCCCTGAAACATGCAGATGTTCTGGAGGATGGGATAATATAGCGTGTGTGTATACACCCAACTACACTATATGACCAAAACTAAGTGGACACCTGCTCGTCGAACATCATGGGCATTAATATGGAGTTGGTTATTACAGCCTCCACTCTTCTGGGAAGGCTTTCCACTAGATGTTGGAACATTGCTGCAGGGACTTGCTTCCATTCAGCTACAAGAGCATTAGTGAGGTCGGGCACTGATGTTGGGCAATTAGGCCTGGCTCACAGTCGGTGTTCCAATTCATCCCAAAGGTGTTCGATGGGGTTGAGGTCAAGGCTCTGTGCAGGCCAGTGAAGTTCTTCCACACTGATCTCGACAAGTCATTTCTGTATGGACCTCTCTTTGTGCACGGGGGCATTGCCATGCTAAAACAGGAAGGGCCTTCCCCAAACTGTTGCCACGAAGTTGGAAACCCAGAATCTTCTAGAATGTCATTGTATGCTGTAGCGTTAAGATGTCTTTTCACTGAAAAACAGCCCCAGGCCATTATTCCTCCTCCACCAAACTTTACAGTTAGCACCACACATTGGGGTAGCTAGCGTTCTCCTAGCTTCCGCCAAACCCAGATTTGTCCGTTGGACTGCCAGTTGGTGAAGCATGATTCATCACTCCAGAGAACGCGATTCCACTACTCCAGAGTCCAATGGCGGCGAGCTTCACACCATTCTAGCCGGCGCTTGACATTGCGCATGGTGCTCTTAGGCTTGTGTGCAGCTGCTCAGCCATGGAAACCCATTTCACGAAGCTCTCGAAGAACAGTTCTTGTGCTGACGTTGTGTGACCTACCACTTCACGGCTTCTAGACGTTTCCACGTCACAATAACAGCACTTACAGTTAACCAGGGCAGCTCTAGCAGGCCAGAAATGTGACGAACTGACTTGTTGGAAAGGTGGCATCATATGACGGTGCCATGTTGAAAGTTACTGAACTCTTCAGTAAGGCCATTCTACTGCCAATGTTTGTTTCTAGAGATTGCATGGCTGTGTGCTCGATTTTATACACCTGTCAGCAACGGGTGTAGCTGAAATAGCCGAATCCACTCATTTGAAGGGCTGTCCACATACTTCTGTATATATAGTGTATATGAGGGCAGTTACACACACACACACTCGTACACACACTTTTGAAACAGGCTATCATCAGGAACAGCAAAGTAATAAATATGTTTTTCATATTGTGTGTATATTAGTGTGTACATAATGTAGGCCCCAACAAATATTCACTACAGTGTAACAACGCAATTGTGCACTAAATGCACAGATAACAAGGAAAACACTTTTTCTCTGAAAACAAACTTGCGGATTGTTTCATTTGTATAAGGTTTATTTGTCACAGTTCATCCTAGTAGTGCTTGATCTATGTTTATACTTGTCTTAATGCTCTATGTAAGTTTCCAAGTGAACTGTGTCCGACCGCATTCCTCCTGCCCTGCTCCTCAGGGCAGCTCTGGGATCTGTGGCTCCACTCATGGCATATTGTCACAAGTTGATGAAACTCGAGTGGGGCCACTAGTGAGCAATAGTTAGAACAGAGTTTTGACATGTAAGAAGAATATTGAGACTGTCTGTAACCTTAGGTTCTACTAAAATAGTGTTCATGTCCTGAATACATAAATGCAATTGGGATTTTGAGAAGGAAAAGTTAAAAGTTAAAATATTAAGTTATAGGAAGTAAAATAATAAATTAGTAATTCAAAATTCCCATTTCTGTAATGATTTCATACACTTCTCTCATCATACACTTCTCACATCATACACTTCTCCCCTCATACACTTCTCTCATCATACACTTCTCTCCTCATACACTTCTCTCATCATACACTTCTCTCCTCATACACTTCTCTCATCATACCCTTCTCTCATCATACACTTCTCTCCTCATACACTTCTCTCATCATACACTTCTCCTCATACACTTCTCCCCTCATACACTTCTCTCATCATACCCTTCTCTCTTCATACACTTCTCTCATCATACACTTCTCTCCTCATCATACACTTCTCTCCTCGTACACTTCTCTCATCATACACTTCTCTCCTCATACACTTCTCTCATCATACCCTTCTCTCCTCATACACTTCTCTCATCATACACTTCTCTCATCATACACTTCTCTCCTCGTACACTTCTCTCATCATACACTGCTTTCCTCGTACACTTCTCTCATCATACACTTCTCTCCTCGTACACTTCTCTCATCAAACACTTCTCTCCTCATACACTTCTCTCATCATACCCTTCTCTCCTCATACACCTCTCTCATCATACACTTCTCTCATCATACACTTCCTTCCTCGTACTCTTCTCTCCTCATACACTTCTCTCCTCATACATTTCTCTCATCATACACTTCCCTCATCATACACTTCTCTTATCATACACTTCTCTCCTCATACACTTCTCTCATCATACACTTCTCTCATCATACACTTCTCTTATCATACACTTCTTTCCTCGTACACTTCTCTCATCCTACACTGTTTTCTTCGTACACTTCTCTCATCATACCCTTCTCTCCTTGTACACTTCTCTCATCAAACACTTCTCTCCTCGTACACTTCTCTCATCATACACTTCTCTCATCATACACTTCTTTCCTCATACTCTTCTCTCATCATACACTTCTCTTATCATACACTTCTCTCCTCATACACTTCTCTCATCATACACTTCTCTCATCATACACTTCTCTTATCATACACTTCTTTCCTCGTACACTTCTCTCATCCTACACTGTTTTCTTCGTACACTTCTCTCATCATACCCTTCTCTCCTTGTACACTTCTCTCATCAAACACTTCTCTCCTCGTACACTTCTCTCATCATACACTTCTTTCCTCATACACTTCTTTCCTCATACTCTTCTCTCATCATACACTTCTCTCCTCATACATTTCTCTCATCATACACTTCTCTCATCATACACTTCTCTTATCATACACTTCTCTCCTCATACACTTCTCTCATCATACACTTCTCTCATCATACACTTCTCTCATCATACACTTCTCTTATCATACACTTCTCTCATCATACACTTCTCTCATCATACACTTCTTTCCTCGTACTCTTCTCTCATCATACACTTCTCTCATCATACACTTCTCTCATCATACACTTCTTTCATCATACACTTCTCTCATCATACACTTCTCTCCTCATACATTTCTCTCATCATACACTTCTCTCATCATACACTTCTCTTATCATACACTTCTCTCATCATACACTTCTCTCATCATACACTTCTTTCCTCGTACACTTCTCTCATCATACACTTCTCTCCTCATACATTTCTCTCATCATACACTTCTCTCCTCATACATTTCTCTCATCATACACTTCTCTCATCATACACTTCTCTCATCATACACTTCTTTCCTCGTACACTTCTCTCATCATACACTTCTCTCCTCATACATTTCTCTCATCATACACTTCTCTCCTCATACATTTCTCTTATCATACACTTCTCTCATCATACACTTCTCTCATCCTACACTGTTTTCCTCGTACACTTCTCTCATCATACACTTCTCTCCTCATACATTTCTCTCATCATACACTTCTCTCATCATACACTTCTCTCCTCATACATTTCTCTTATCATACACTTCTCTCATCATACACTTCTCTCATCCTACACTGTTTTCCTCATACACTTCTCTCATCATACCCTTCTCTCCTCGTACACTTCTCTCATCAAACACTTCTCTCCTCGTACACTTCTCTCATCATACACTTCTCTCATCATACACTTCTTTCCTCGTACTCTTCTCTCATCATACACTTCTCTCCTCATACATTTCTCTCATCATACACTTCTCTCATCATACACTTCTCTTATCATACACTTCTCTCCTCATACACTTCTCTCATCATACACTTCTCTCATCATACACTTCTTTCCTCGTACTCTTCTCTCATCATACACTTCTCTCCTCATACATTTCTCTCATCATACACTTCTCTCATCATACACTTCTCTCCTCATACATTTCTCTCAACATACACTTCTCTCATCATACACTTCTCTCCATTCTCAGTGCCATAATCCTCCCATAAGCTTGTTTGAGAGCACAGATGATAATACAACAGGAAATATTACATTTTTCAAATGGAGATCAAATGTAATTCAATGCAAATGTAACTATTGACTTTCTCGATTGAGATTGTTTCTCAATCGAGAAAGCAGGGAGATGACGAAGTGGAGGGGAAGGCTTCTCCTGTATGCCGATGGATGTTCAAAGGTTTTAATTTAAACATGACATACTGTAAGTTATATAGTTACAGTATGGGAGAATCATGGAGTGTGAGTAGAATTCTGACTACTGATATCAGCTCAGTTTTCCCTTATGGTTGCCTGTTCCATTGTATCATTGTCTGAAATGAAGTAGTGATTTGTGTCACTTCTATAGAAGCAAAGAAGACGCTCTTGCCATTATGTAAAAGACCAACATCCCACTGGGCACAGATGCCAATTCAAAGTCTATTCTACGTTGGTTCAACGTCATTTCATTGAAGTGATTTGGAAACAACGTTGATTCAACCAGTGGGACGTGTCAAAAAGTCAGTATTATGGGAGTGAAATTGAATTAAGAATTCCCCTAGCTAGCTGGTTTAGCCTTTTACCATCTTCATTATATGCCTTAGTATTGTATCTATTACCAAATCCCTTAGTGGAATGAGGATTCTATGTTCATCCTATCATTACCAAGTGGTAATATTGTAGTCAATTAGTATGAATGAGCTCCTTTTCCCACTTACTAATTAACCCAGGAAAAAAACAAATAGGACAAAATCACATACAATTTTGAAGTGCGTGGTGCACAAATTGAGACCATGCTATATTATGGTTAACCAACTTGATTTCCACAGTGGATCCTCAATATGTATGAGCTACATCAAAGAACAGAATCAGAGATGAGGCCCTTCACCAAGGCACAACCCACTTCTTAATAAGAATATGTAAATGTATTGATTTTTGTTGTACTCTAGCGTTTGCATAACATGATTTTATGCCGCTTGTGTACAAAACACATGCTCGCTTTGGGATATTTTCCTCAAAGGCAGTTCAGTCACAATATACATTAAGTTTGCTGAAGTATATTGTAGTTAGATTGAATTACAATGTATTTGGTAATTGCATGCATATTAATAACTATGTAACTACATAGTACTTATCCACTGAGCGTATTCCTAAACGGTCAGCTGTTACATGTTACTGATTAGTAGTAATACACAAGGTAACACCATGCTGTAAGGTAAGTCATTTCCTGTGCCATGGCCATTAGGACTTGGTATTTGGACATCAGCACTCTATCTGCCCAACATTGTGACTATCGGCATGGAGTTGGAGGAATGCTGCACAACATAGCTTCAAAATAATTAGAGAAAAGAGTCCAATTGCAGCAACAACCATATTAGCTTCCTTTTCCAGTGAGACAGTTGAGGAGTGGCTTGAAACATGACAACATGACAACCATACAGAATGTTTGCGAATTGCTTGTGTTACTTAAAAGTACGTTTCCAGGGATTTCCTGTCATGGCGATTCATGGATCAACGCTCTGGAAATATGAATATGCTTTTTTTAACAAACAGCAATGACCTAATGTCTTCATTCAAAATACTCAACTAATATATCAAAATACTTTGTTTATTAGATTAAATCTTAGTGACAGGAATGTAAGACACACAAAAAAATGTCTTGGCTATTCACAAACTCTCAATTGGGATGTAGAACTGTCAGACATTCAAATGGAAAGTAAACTGCAGAATCATCATTTTTGGATGTTAACCACCCAGTTTCAGGGTATAAGAAATGCCCCAAAATAGCAGGCCACTTTGGTACCACAGCTATATTCTTTGTTCCTTGCTGCAGTCAAATTTGAAATGTAGTGCATTTTTTTGTATGTGATATCCTCCATTCTCCTTTACTTTCACTGGTGGTTAATTATTAAAGGTATGTATTTGAATTATAAATATACTAGTTATACAGAAGTAGGCAAAGCAGCCATATAGCCTCAGGCTAAACCCTTCCATTACCCATTATTTCCCAGCCTCCTGCCTCCATCTCCCTGCCTCCTCTCTCTATGTCATCTCCAAAAACAGCCAGGCATTCCTTTGTACTTGACTACCCCCTCCCCACTTTGGCCACCACACCAAAATAAAATAAAATCCACCCCCTCGATATGTATGGGTGCAGCCTCCTTGAAGTAGGATGTCACACTTGTCTTAAATATAATGAATCGCTACATCTTCAAGGCATCCCGGCTCCCAACCTGCCTAGTCCTCCCCCGTTCCCAGCCCCTTCCCAACCATCCTACATGTCACAAATCATCCTGCAAGGAGGGATTTACAGTAAATCATTAACATTGTCAGAAATGACATGGCCAAGACAGGGAAGAGCCCAGAAATATGTGGGATAGGAATAAGGAATGGTAAACAAAGAAGCCATGCTGCCTAGTATGCCCCCTATCTTTCTCTCCCTTGCTCCATCTCTCATCATGCCTCTGTTTGCTACCCCATCTCTCTGGAATTTCTGAGTAGGAAGAAAGGTATGAAGGGAAGAAAGTCAAGAAACTGTCAAACAACAAGTTTAAAAATCTATTTTTATGGTTTGGTTGAATTTGTGGTGTGTTTGACGGTTGTATTTTTCTCTTGTAACCAATTAGAAGCTGTTGAGATATGGTGATGTTTATTTTAATACAAATGAATAATCCCAAAATGTATATGACCCATTTACCCCACTAACACTTGATCTAATCACTTCAGATGCTTGTGCTTCATACAGTACAATGCTACTTATCCACTTTATATCATTTTAATAACAGGAAGCACACATATCGTAAGGATATACTCTTACCTATGCTGTCATCCATCAAGCAGATTACTAATTTTCTCTCAATTTCTGCTGCTCTCTTAAGAATCTCAAGAATGATTGATAACAGAGGAAGGAGAAGCACAGTGGTACTGTTTTTAACCTTGCTACAGTCATTAATCCGCTTTATGCCCATGAAGGTAATAAAGGAGACAATGAATTAGTCATTAAAGCACAGGTCAGTTTATTAGAATCCCTGATTGAACTGTAAAATGACTTCTTCTCCCAGGCTGTTGCCAAGACCAGGATGGAAATCTTCAGCGAGAAGGAGAAAAAAGGACCTGAGACAGAAGAGGGACACAGTAGAAATCCCGCATTAGAGCTTTTTTCCCCTTCAAGTAGGTGACACCAGCAAACCGGGAACATTCCCAGAACATTAGCTAAGATTCCCATGAAGATTTAGCTACGTTTTTATCTAACATCAGGATGATAATGTTTTTGATAACATAATTTAAAAAAATGTTTTAATTGACGTCTAAAAGAAACATTGTAGAATCATCCGCACAACTGGACAATTCTGCAATGTTTCCCTGTAGTCTTGGATACCTTGTAAATATGAAGAAGTACATAAAGAGGATGGGTGAAGTGATGGTGAATAACCCAGTTAGCAGTATTTCCCTGGGTTTGTAATGTCTAAGACGGCTAAAAAGGAAGTATGGAATTCCTGATTGACCATACTGCCTTGGCTATATACTGAGAAAAGAAGATGTAAGAGAGGTTTTTAATTGAAATATCATTGGAATGTTCTCCTAACATTCACTAAAATGTTGTGCACAACATCTGTAACCACCACCACAGAACATTCCTCAAAAGTTCTCATTTGGTTTCCAGCTAATAACACAATTCCCAGTAATGTTTTCCCAGCAGGTTGCAGCACATGGTAACAACAACTGTCCAGTTGTGCTGACATCTAGATAATGTTTGTATCAGGGTGCAAAAAAAGCATTCCTTTGATGTTGCAAGAAGGTTGACAGAACAGCCTATCTGAGTTCTTTAAAGGTTCCCAGAACATTTCATTAGGTTGTGGGAACAGTGTGGATACATTTCAAGAGATTTCCAAAACACAAAATATGCTCAGTTGTGATGACATTCATACAATGTGTAGATCTGGAGAGAAATATAATGGGGATGTATTCCAGTCTGCTGAAACTAGCATGCCGAGAATGTTGTGGTAATATTAGGTAAAACTTAAATATAGATGTTTTTAATTGATCTCAAAATGTTCTGAGGACCTCCAAGACAAGGTAAAATGTATACTGTGTGAACATCAATGGAATATTATGTTCAACCTAAAACAAATAAGCTATGAACGTCATACAAACAGACTTATTTGGAAATTGTGGAACATTATTCAACATTGTGGGAATATCACAAGAATATCCTTGCAACAATAAGTTAGGTTGTGCAGGACACTCCCTTAATAACCTTTTACTGCAGTGGGCTAAATCAGGGTCAACACAGAGTTTCTTGGTAGTCTTAAACAAAAGTATACACCTCACACACTAACCGTGTGTGAGGTGTATACAAGTAGATTGGCTTTAAAAAAGAAGACATTTGTACCATGTCAAATAGAGTTGAAATGTATAACATTTTGAGTTTTCATACCAATATTACACTTTATATACATCACAGAAGACTGAAATATAACAAAACCGTTTGACATAGAAACACCGGATTTCCTGTGTTAAAAATAAATACATGTTAATTAATTATGAAATTATGAAAAATATGAATAACATTCCACCCATGAGGCCACTAGGTTATTTGACTGCAAGAGAGAGCTACTGGCAGTTAGAGGACGGTATTGTAAGGCCACTGCAAGGTGATAAAGACACACAGCATTTTCATTTAATTCATAGGACATTTAAACAGCGTTTAATCATACAAACAGAACCATATTTTATAGACTTCATATGTTCACAATCCGCACAGGTGGGGTTTGAACAAGACAGGTCTTTTATCCTCTGTGCCCCCAAAGAATCTCTCTTACTTCTGCTAACTGGGTTATTCACTATCACTTCACCCATCCTCTTTATATGCTGCGTACATCTGGGCCCACATTTACAAGGTATCTGACACGATGAGTGCTGATCTAGGATCACTGTTGAAAAATAAGACAGGGGGACCATTCCAAGCATCTCAAAATAGGAATTATATTGGGTGCGGTTTTTATCAAGTTGAGCAGTTAATTTTTACACTTATTATTATTATAATTTTTTTACAGTTAGTCTACATTCTACAATTCTGACTGGATTTAAACATCTGGACTAAATAAAAACGTATTTTACTAGAGTGTATCTGAGCCTAAATTTCACTGTTACATTTTTTTCTTAAGAAACATGGTTGAAGAATATGTGGGATTGAACGTGCAATATTCATATCCACAAGCAGCTCATTAATCCTCTGCACCACCAGGAGATCGTTGTGGCCTTGTTTTGTGTGTAATATGCTCAATCAGGACATGGAACACTTTCTGAGTTATTAAAATGTTCCCGTCCTCTTCACATGCCGTGTGCTTGTCACACTCTATTTTATGATTTAGCTATTGTGCTTTTTTGGCAGAACAATTTTAACTGAAATCACAGTAAGGTACAGTAAGGTATTAAGTACGGTAAGGTACTTAATTGTTACCCATAAATAATTTAATATGGAGATGAAAACGGCTGCATTGGACCTTTAAATAAATAAAAGATTAATGTATTGAACCTGAATGTTTTAGTATATTTATCTATAATCGTTTCAGAATGGGTATTGCATGCATTTATATGTGTTTTGATTGAAATTGAGAAAAGGTCAATCTGTTTTCTTATTTAGTCTGAAGGTTCTAAGCCTGTATTTAAAATCCAAATGAATACACAAGCATACAAGGTATTTAAAGAAAGCTCTATCCAACTAAAGTTACATTTCATAAGACTTTCAACAAATGTGATGAAGAAATAAAATATTGAAATAGTGTTACAAATACACAGCATATGAAGGGGATGGGAACATTTTAATAACTGAGAAATTGTGTTCTCGGGCCTGATTGACCATATTACAATGAAGAAAAAAAAGACAAAAGGCCACAAGTATCCCCTGGTGGTGCAGATTAATGAGCTGGTTGCAACTCTGAATATTGCAGGTTCAATCCCACATACTCTTCAAAAAATTGAAAATGTGAAATTGTGGCTCAGATACACACTACTAAAATAGAGGATGTCTTTCTTTCACCCAGAGGTATAAATCCAATCAGAACTGCAGAATTTAGACTAACTGCAAAAAAACATGTACAAATTGACTGTTCAACTTTTAAAAAAGGTTGATATGACCCCCCCTAGTCTTGGATACCTTATGGGCCCAGAAGCACAGCATATAGAGAGGATGGGTGAAGTGATGGTGAATAACCTAGTTAGCACTATTTCCCTGGGTTTGTAAAGTCTAAGACGGCTAAAAAGGAAGTATGAAATTCCTGATTGACCATACTGCCATGGCTATATACTGAGAAAATAAGATGCAAGCGCCCTTCCCTAGTGGCGCAGATGATAAAAGACCTGGCTTGGGAACCAAACATTGCAGGTTTAATCCCCACATGTGAAGCTTTTTAACATATGAAAAAAATAATAATAATTGGTTTATGATAAAATGCTGTTCTAATGTCCTATGAAATGCCATGTGTCTTTATATCACCTTCGAATGTGAATTTCCATGAAATATGGAGAGAAACATGATTGGGATGTATTTCAATCTGCTTAAGGAGCTAAACATTTGCATGCTGAGAATGTTGTGGTAATATTAGGTAAAACTTTTATGAGGACCTCCAAGACAAGTTAAAATACAGTGGCTTGCGAAAGTATTCACCCCCCTTGGCATTTTTCCTATTTTGTTGCCTTACAACCTGGAATTAAAATATATTTTTTTGGGGGGGGGTTGTATCATTTGATTTACACAACATGCCTACCACTTTGAAGATGCAAAATATGCTTTATTGTAAAAAAAGAAGAAGAAATAAGACAAAAAAACGGAAAACTTGAGCGTGCATAACTATTCACCCCCTCAAAGTCAATACTTTGTAGAGCCACCTTTTGCAGCAATTACAGCTGCAAGTCTCTTGGGGTATGTCTCTATAAGCTTGGCACATCTAGCCACTGGGATTTTTTCCCATTCTTCAAGGCAAAACTGCTCCAGCTCCTTCAAGTTGGATGGGTTCCGCTGGTGTACAGCAATCTTTAAGTCATAACACAGATTCTCAATTGGATTGAGGTCTGGGCTTTGATTAGGCCATTCCAAGACATTTAAATGTTTCCCCTTAAACCACTCGAGTGTTGCTCTAGAAGTATGCTTAGGGTCATTGTCCTGCTGGAAGGTGAACCTCTGTCCCAGTCTCAAATCTCTGGAAGACTGAAACAGGTTTCCCTCAAGGATTTTGTTGTATTTAGCGCCATCCATCATTCTTTAAATTCTGACAAGTGTCCCAGTCCCTGCTGATGAAAAACATCCCCACAGCATGATGCTGCCACCACCATGCTTCACTGTGGGGATGGTGTTCTCGGGGTGATGAGAGGTGTTGGGTTTGCGCCAGACATAGCATTTTCCTTGATGGCCAAAAAGCTCAATTTCTGTCTCATCTGACCAGAGTACCTTCTTCCATATGTTTGGGGAGTCTCCCACATGCTTTGTGGCAAAAACCAAATGTGTTTGCATATTTTTTTCTTTAAGCAATGGCTTTTTTCTGGCCACTCTTTCGTAAAGCCCAGCTATTTGGAGTGTACGTCTTAAAGTGGTCCTATGGACAGATACTCCAATCTCCGCTGTGGAGCTTTCCAGCTCCTTCATTGTTATCTTTGGTCTCTTTGTTGCCTCTGATTAATGCCCTCTTTGCCTGGTCCGTGAGTTTTGGTGGGCGGCCCTCTCTTGGCAGGTTTTTTGTGGTGCCATATTCTTTCCATTTTTTAATAATGGATTTAACGGTGCTCCGTGGGATGTTCAAAGTTTAGGATATTTTTTTATAACCCAACTCTGATCTGTACTTCTCCACAACTTTGTCCCTGACCTGTTTGGGGAGTTCCTTGGTCTTCATGGTTGATTTGTGGTACCCCTTGTTTAGTGGTGTTGCAGACCCTTTCAGAACAGGTGTCTATATACTGAGATCATGTGACAGATCATGTGACACTTAGATTGCACACAGGTGGACATTATTTAACTAATTATGTGACTTCTGAAGGTAATTGGTTGCACCAGATCTTATTTAGGGGCTTCATAGAAAAGGGGGTGAATACATATTCATGCACATACACAAAATTGTCCAAATTGGTGAAGAGAAATTTAAAAAATAACTTGTTTTAAAAA
This sequence comes from Salvelinus namaycush, assembly GCF_016432855.1. Lineage (NCBI taxonomy): Eukaryota > Metazoa > Chordata > Actinopteri > Salmoniformes > Salmonidae > Salvelinus > Salvelinus namaycush. The sequence continues at coordinate 28,216,495 of NC_052321.1, forward strand.
ATTACAACAGAAAAAAAACAGAAAACTGGTGCATTTATTATTATTTGTATTTATTTCACCTTTATTTAACCAGGTAGGCCAGTTGAGAACAAGTTCTCATTTACAACTGCGACCTGGCCAAGATAAAGCAAAGCATTGTGACAAAAAATAACAACACAGAGTTACACGTGGGATAAACAAAAGTACAGTCAATAACACAATAGAAAGATCTATATACAGTGTGTGCAAATGGAGTAAGGAGGTAAGGCAATAAATAGGCCACATCATCATGATTCAACCTTGTTTTTTCCGAGTACCCAGTTGTTCTGAAAGCCCCATAAATCCAGAGAATGCCCGAATGCATGTATATCAAAAATTGTAAGAGCTTTCATTGTCTGCTTATATGCTCCCTTAATTTATCCTACGGTTCTGACTTGGTGTACAGGGAGAACACTGTAAGAACTGCCCATGTTCTGAATTTTGTTGCTGTACATTTCAAATATTATATTATGTTAACATCATGAAATATTATTATATTATATTAATATTATGTTAAACCTAAACAGTGTCGATTTTAGCATGTAAACCTTGGTGGGGCAAGGCTGGGATGCATGCCAGCAAAGCCACTACACAACACAACACGAAACAATACATTCATTGCACAATAACGGTTACAAACGGTGCCCACAAACTGTTAGGGCCTACATAAAGCTGTCCCAACAGCAGTCCCAACATCTTACTACTGCTACACCTGGCTATCAGCGGAGCCTTGTCTGGCAGCGAAACAGTTCAATCAGCCTCTTTTACTGCCTTTAAAAAAAACATAGCTGACATGGCCGACTTGCTTAAACAAATGTGGTTTCTAATGACAGTTTAACTATACAAACTATGGCATAACGGGACGACAAGTGGATAAGAGGCAATCCGTAATTTCGATTAAGACGTTAATGAGCGAGCTAGGACAGACGTAGTAAATATAACTATTTGTTTTGCACTTTTGAAATGTACAGCAACAGAATTCAGAACATGGGCAGTTCTTACAGTGTTCTCCCTGTACACCAAGTCAGAACCGTAGGATAAATTAAGGGGGCATATAAGCTGACAATGAAGGCTCTTACAATTTTCGATGATTAAATTTCTCTAAAAAGGTTATATGCTACATGTGCACCACCAAGTCAGAACAGTAGGTGAAATTAAAAGGGGTAAATAGACCAAATTATTAGGGTGAGGCACATGGGCTACGAACATCTTACTACACAACATACACTTAGTACTACTTTCTTAGCTACAGTATACATATCTCCCTGGCATATTACATAATTTATGCAGCAGCATACAAAATGGTTTTGGACTCACCTTGTTGTGCTGTGCTCACTTGAACAGGAAGGTGGCGCGGCGGTCTTTCGTGGGCAAATTTTGTCATCAAAGTCTGGCATTCTCTGGATTTATGGTGCTTTCAAAACAACTGGGAACTCAGAAAAAAACAAGGTCGAATCATGATTACATCATTGATCTTCAGGTCGTAGCTCTAGAAAGAGGCCGGATTTACAGTTCTGAGTTGAATGACCGTTCAAAACGTATTTTCCCAGTCGGAGCTTGTTTATTTCCGACTTCCCAGTTGTCTTGAACTCACTCAAGTCAGGTTTTCACAGTTCCGAGTTAACAGTTGTTTTGAGTGCGCCACAAATCATGCTTCATTGACAGCATGACCAATGTTGAATGTTTATCATTTTAAACTTGGAAAAGAGCCCCTTAATCCCAGATTTGGGACCACGCTGCCACTGTCACTGATTCCTTCCAAACCACTCATTGTTGAATTTGCGATTTCCAACTTGTTGTGTAATGTTTATGTCCAATGGTCGATGAGCACTGATACATTTTATCTATAATTTATCTTCATTATTTCTCTTCATATGACAAGGATTAAAAAGGATTTGCCAGTAGATTGTCGACTTGATTCATGCCTGAAAATCTTTTGAAAGATTTTGAAAGTATGATGTTGACATGATCAATCCAATCATAGCTACTGCACATATAATGTGATTTGACATAATTTTATCTGTGGCCAATGACCTTGAGCCTTTTTGGATAGTCACTTCTAATGTAACTCTATGGCAGCACCCAAGGAGCTAGAATTTTCTAAGTCTCCCCTTAGACTTGGCGGTGACGTAGTGTCCCCATGAGTGACAGAACACTGAGCCAATCACAGCGCAACGCTCCGTATTTTCTGCTGGCTTGCCCCACCACAGAAAGCCCTGAGCTAGGCTGAAACACCTGCATTTTGGATCTGCCTTACTCAAGAAACCAAAAGAGAGACCATGTTTATTAACTCAATGATATATATTTGTTTTACATTGTTTTCAAACTGATATGTGACACATATTAACGCCAAAATAACATGCAAAACAGGTATGCCCTGCTCTACACCACGTGCCCTGAACGATGGGTCGCCACTGAACCTAAAACAAATATGCTATGACTGTCATAACAATTGACTTATTTGGACATTTTGGAACATTGTGCAACATTGTGGGAATGTCTTTGCAACCATGAATATTCTTGCAAAATCCCAGACAATTCTCATAACTTAATTAAATGTTCTGGGAACCTTTAAAAAATGTATACCAGGTGTTCTGGCAACATTCTTACATCATAATAGGAATGTCCTTAAACATTGTATGAATGTCATCACAACTGATCATATTTTTGTTCTGGGAACCTATCTGTTGTCATATCCCCACAATGTTCCCACAACCTAATGAAACATTCTGGGAACCTTTAAAGAACAGACTAAATGGGTTCTGGGAATGTTCTTGTAAGATCAGGTGAATGTTTTTTGCAGAATCATTGCAGAATCATGCGCACAACTGGACAGTTTTGTGTTTTGGGAAGATATCTTTTGTGAAGGTCCCACAATGCTCCCATCAGACTGTTCCCACAACCTAGTGAAACACTCTGGGAACATTTAAAGAAAATATTAAATATGTTCTAGGAATGTCCTTGGACAACAGGCAAATGTTTTATACAAACATTCTATAATCATCAGCATGACTGGACCGTTTTTGTGTTATGAGAACATTTGCAACGATCTAACGAATGTTCTGGGACCGTTCACAGACCAATATTGTTTTGCTGGGATGGACTATTAGCTGACAAATACAGACCTGTCTGGCCACATAATCTCTCCTCGGCACCTCCAAACAATCCGTTGTACAGTAGCTTTCATATGACTGAGATAATGTCACCATTACTGATCAAAGCTTCAGACTTCAGTTTGATGTTGGACTGTAGCCTGAGTTGAGTAATCTGACTGTCACAGTGCTAACCTAGAGGGAGGATGAAGATATTTCCTTAACATTTTTTAAATAAATAAAAGCATGGATGGCTAAATGGTCAAACAGGCAATCAGCAACCTCCTACATAGCAGCCTAATAAATAATAGAAAGATCTGAGGTTGAAGGCAGCGTATTTTAATTTAACCTTTATTTAACTAAGCAAGTCAGTTAAGAACAAATTCTTATTTACAATGACGGCCTACCTCGGCCAAACCCGGACAACGCTGGGCCAATTGTGCGCCACCCTATGGGACTCCCAATCACGGCTGGATGTAATACAGCCTGGATTTAAACCAGTGACTATAGTGACACCTCTTGCACTGAGATGCAGTGCCTTAGACCGCTGCATCACTCGGGAGCCCTAAGTAACCATAGACAGACAGTGAATAACACTTTATTTGGATATGGAAGGGTTAGGTAAAGGAACTAAGTGGAGGGTTATACCATAAAAATAGAATGGGTTATATGAGGTAGTCTGTTTTGCCCACCCTCCCTCCCTCCTCCCTCACCCCCCTTCCATTCTCCCCATCCTCCCTTCTCCCCTACTGACCACTTACATGGCTAATCTTTGTGGCCTTCCCCCTGTTCCCATTGCCATGGGATGCTGTTGATGAGAGTGCTGACTTGTGTTTGTCACCATTTATTAAGCAATGTGGTTGTTGGCTCCACATCAAGAGAAATAACAGAGTGAGACCTTGGATGTCTGCTGGAGCCCCGAACAGAGTAATGACTGAGACTGGATAGGGGATTATGAAGTGGTTCCACCATCTCAGACGCACCATTGGAAGAGGATCTACAGGAATTGGAAAAAATAGTGGCACTATGGGATACCACTATGTGAGTGAGTGAGGTCATTCAAATCTGCAAGCAAAATCATCCAAACGCAGATTCAGATTTGCCTCTAAAATAAAAATATGCACACAATTATACTATGATTTGTATAAAAGATCTAGCTTATACATCTTAGTTGGGTCAGCTTTGTTTTGAAACTGATCCTGAGCCAGAGTCCAATGATTAACTGATGGCATGTCAGGCTCTATGGGAGGCCACTAGTCACCACGCCAGACATCAGAGGGTCTGGAGAGATGGAGGGCGGGGTTTATGCCTATAAGGACCCAAACAATTCCTGTGAATGTTATGTCTACGTCTTAGGAATCCTGAGGAGCCAAATTAGAGGTCGCTGCAAAAGTTGAGGCCAGGTGTTATTTGGGCATATCAGGTTTGTGGGGACATGGGGGTTCATGGGGACATCGGGTTTTGTGGGGACATTATGTTTTGTGGGGACATCAGGGTTTATGGGGATACAGGTGTTTATGGGTACCTTGAGCCTTGATTGATTCTTGTTTACAGACTTGCGTACAAGCTGTCATGTCAGTCTCACCTATCCCTCAACTAAGTGGAACTTTCATTTCCTGCCTTGTAAATGAGTGTCTCCCTCTCTTTCTCCTGCTCTCTCCCTCCATTTCCCTCACTCCCTCTCTCTGTCTCACTGTGGGTAGCACCAATGAGCACCATGGCTCTAATGAGTGAAATTGCTTATGAAGGGAATCTGTTTCCGATGGTGGGCCATGATTAATGTGCTCTGACAACATGTCTTTCCTCGAGGTGCTTTGCTCAGTTACGGCAGCTGTGTGACGTAACCTCCTCAAAAACGCCCGTCTCTCGTACGGAGAAAGGCCTCCCATGGGGAAGGTGATGTATTCTCAAGCAAGCTCAGTTTATTTCTGCTCAAGAAAATGAGGAAGTAAACACCGGCTCTAAATTCATTGTGCCAGGACAGCACTGGCACTGCATGGTGAAAGGTATCTAAGCTGTGATGAAGTTATTGTGAGTGTGAATGCTAGCCTGGGGACCCATCCAGTTCAGTTGAGTCCCTGCCTCAGCTGTTGGCTTGTGTCTGTTTCAGCACCGGTGTATGTTTCAGGAGAGTCCTGTTAATGATGAGAGATTGGTCACAACTAAAGGCCATTTATGAATGTCTTATTAATATTACATGAAAATAGGCCTTGTTTAAAACACACTTTAAAGCCAACGGCACTGACAATTTGCTTTAGACCCTGGCATAAACTGCTTATAGCTCGGTGCATTAAAAGTTACTTTCAGCCATACATCATTGTACCATTAAAGTGTCTACATGGAAACTGAAGTTCATGTACCCATTCATCCAGAGACAGTAGATTGATTATGATATGTGGATGTAGTTTCAGGTATTATTTGTCATATTTAGAGGTTTAATTCCCATAACATAAAGGTATAATGAACACATTGTAATAGAGAAGTATAACATACTTATCCTTAATTTTCATCTCAATATAGTATGCACCATTGTCATCTCAATATTATGCACAATCAAGAGTATTTATGCACAATTATCCAACTAACCCTAACAATCTTTGCATTTATGGGATAGTATCTCGTTGTCGAGGAGATGAGACTTCCCTAAGCCAATGAGCTTCAACAAAACGTATGTCATTGCCGGGGCTTCGCTAGCGTAAATGATCCTAGAATAACATGGAGCATATTGGGCCTTGAGCGGAGGCCTGGATGGCCATACCTGTTCCAGACAAGTGAGCTCTAAGACCCTAGCTTAATGAAGGAACTAATGACCAAGTTCATGAGCGGGGGACAGGTGACCAGATTACCATATGGACAGAGGGAGAATGAGGAGGGGTAGTGGAGAGGTAGCGGATGATGGGGTGGAAGAACTGGATATATTGTCGCATGGACTACTAGATAGCATAGATATTATGAAAAAAAGGTGGACAGAAGAGCAATGTGGAGGATACTTATTGGAGGATAACATAAGGTAGAATGTAAGAATGTAAGATGTATGGTCAGAAGCACCAACGGATCGGTCAGAAGGGCCATTATTATTGTCATAAAACCATTGATGTATTGCGAAAGACCTCAATCCATATTTTGGGTGGAGCCAGACACTTGATGCCCCCACACTCCTTCTGCTATGGTTTGACACAAACTATTATTTTGGTGACTTTTATCAAGCATCCTGAATCAATTCCTGGTAATTTCCGCCGTCAAGATGATTAGTCAGCCTGTTCCTGCCAGATGCTGAGCTCTGAGGAGGGGAAGGGAAAAAATGGTTATATTCAATCTGTATCGCTGAAGCATTGCAGATTGTGCGCTAGAAATGTAAAGGTCATTTTCAATTAAATTTCAATCACGCCGTGACGCTCAACTTTTGCGATACGAGTTGAATAGAGCCCTTTGTTTAAAAATGCTCCATTTCAACATGAAGATATAATTGTATCTTCCCTTCATGGCAAAACAAAGAGCAATCAAACTATGTGTTTATTTTTAATTTCCCACGCATGTTTTATCTTGACATATGCCGCTCGTCATGGGGTATGTGAGGGGATGGGGAGGGGCAGATGGAGAGATGAAGTAAGAAGGGGGGGGTGGCGGAGCTACGATGTTGGCAAGAACATTATCACAGTCTTACATTTTTACATTCCAGTGTTAAACGTCTCGGGAATACAGATAATGTTCACTTTCTGGCAGAAGACAGAAGACAGGTTTACAGCTGACAGGGAGAGAGACAGAATAAATGATGGGGTTCCATCAGGGTGCCTCTGAGGCGTATTAGAAGGGGGTGGCGGGGAGGGGGACTCTGGATCCCAAACACGGGATGAGTAATCATTTTGTCACTGCAGTGCCGGGTCACCCATCACTGTCTAATCCATGCAGCTGATTAATTGTAAGAATGGATCAACATTATGTCCTTCTCCGGCGATGCTTAATGGTGTCCACCCCTTCACCCCCCTCCACCCCCCTCCACCCCCGCTCATTGCTCTTAATGTAATGACTGGGCGGCTGCTTGGAGCAGGACACATGATTGGGTATTTGGTTTATCCCAGGTCGTGGGACAGTAAACCCCTCCCCCTGAAAACACCACCCACTTACCTGCTTCTCCCCCTCTGAACATTGAAAAGCCAGCACTATATTACCCCCTTCTTCCCTCCTGACTCCCCCTCTAAACATTGATAAACTAGCTACCAGCAGCCCCATCTTCCTAGGCTCCATCTTCATGTTTTTGTCCACGCCACGGCAGACTGACTGTTAGTGTTAATGTATGTAGATTTCATTTCTGATGAGTGATTATTTGACTGCTCATTTTGCCTGAGATTTACGGTATGTGCCGCTCTCTATCTCCTGACTGCAGTGCCACTCTTATCTTTAATAAAAGAGATGAGGACATTAATCAGGTTTTGTCGGCGGCTCTGACTAAGACATTAAATGTATTGTATAGGGTAAGTAAACACGCTTCACGTCCCTCTCTACTTCACTAGATCACAGTGAAGAGAGAGAGAGAAGGAAGTGGAAAGAGAGAGAGAGAGAGAAGGAAGTGGAAAGAGAGAGGGAGAGAGAAAAAAGAGAACCCTCATTATATTTATCATAATTTCACATCTGCTGTTTTTGAAGCAATGTACCATGAGGCCATAAAGTGTATTACAACTGTGCATAAATTCAACTGATTTGTGGCTGGAGTAACTAATTCCTTGAGTACATTTTAGAAAAACAAGCAGTGAGCCTTGAAATTGCAATTCCATAAAGGCTTTAAATTACTGAGTACAGAATCAAGAACTTGCCTGATGTGCCTTGCACGGTGGTTGTGTTACAGAGAGCGACAGTGCTCCCTGAGATTGAGTCAATAAAAACGGAGATGAGTGAGCCATATACTCAAACAAAATTAAAGGAAGAGAGAGAGGAGAGAGAGGAGATGGGGATGGGCTGGCTACGTGACGAGGAGGAAAGACGAGCCCAGCATCTCCCTTGCATCTCATTTCACCCTTTTAACTGTGAGAATGCCTTTGAGAGGATGCCAACTCTCTCTTTCTCCTTCTCTCTCTTCTCTTCTTTCTCCCTCCCTCCACCTTTCTCTCCATCCATCTCTCTGTCTCTCTCTGAGCCGCTCATCCGTCCTTCCCAGTGGATGAGTTAGTGGATGGATGCCAACGCTGTACGCTCCATGCCAAGCTTCCTCATTCAGACAAAGTTAAAGTGATATGAATCTCATCATTAGGGAGAAAAGGGGTGGATTTGTATTGGATTTGTACTGTCATTTTCTGGATGAGAGGCCAATCCAGCCACCCCCCCCCCCCCTCTTATCCCTCCACCCCCACATTGGGCTAAGATTGCACCGACAGAGCGCACCTCTCATCGAGCTCTGATAAAACATTGTAGTTTTTGACCTTTTCTAGTGTTTTTTCTAGTGAATTTCTTTAATATTCATAATCAGTTTGTTTCGTGCATTACTACATACACCTGGGTAGAACTATTGGAATACGAATCACTGGGTACTCACCATCCACCCAACCTCCCCAAATTCCCTGACACGGCGGAACAATGGACTAGCTTCTTCGGCGAGGCACCGAGCTGCTCGGGAGTCTTACCAGAGAGTAGGAAGCTTAGTAAGATTAAGACGCCGGGCCCCCCCGTCCAAAGGTGTAAAGTACTTAAGTAAAAATACTTTCAAGTACTACTTAAGGAGTTTTTGGGGTATTTGTACTTTACTTTACTACTTATATTTTTGACAATGTTTACTTTTACTTCACTACATTCCTGAAGAAAATAATGTACTTTTTACTCCATACATTTTCCTTGACACCCTGAAGTACCTCTTACATTTTGAATGTTTAGCAGGACAGGAAAATTGTCAAATTCACACACTTATCAAGAGACCATCCCAGGTCATCCCTACTGCTTCTGATCTGGCAGACTCACAAAACACAAATGCTTCATTTGTAAATGATGTCTGAGTGCTGGAGCGTGCCCCTGGCTCTCCGTAAATAAAATAAAAAAACAATATGGTGCCGTCTGGTTTGCTTAATATAAGGAATTTGAAAGTATTTCTACTTTTACTTTTGATACTTAAGTATATTTTAGCAATTACATTTACTTTTGATACTTAAGTATATTTTAAACCAAATACTTTTAGACTTTTACTCAAGTAGTATTTTACTGGGTGACTTTCACTTTTACTTGAATAAAAAGGTTGAGTACTTGAGTATTAAAGTATCTTTACTTTTACTCAAGTATGACAATTGGGTACTTTTTTCACCACTGCCCCCGTCCTCCATTACCGAGCGTACTACTCGCCAATGTTCAATCATTAATGAACAAACTTGACGAACTCAGAGTGAGGATCTCCTTCCAGAGGAACATCAGATTCTGCAACATACTCAGTTTTTCTGATAAATGGCTTTCCTCCGACATCCAAACGGATTATATACAACCAGCGGGTTTTACAGTTTTTAGAGTGGCTAGGAAGCGGGCTCTCTCTGGCAAGACCAAAGGTGGTGGGCTCTGCTTTATGACCAACAGCACATGATGCGACGGGAGAAACGTACAGGAACTTGTGAGCTTCTGCTCCCCTGACTTAGAATACTTGGTCATCAAATGTCACCCTCTTTACCTTCCGAGAGACTTCTCAGGGACTATCGCCATGGCTGTGTACATCCCGCCACATGCCGACACCAAAAAAGCTCTCAAAGATCTTCAAACTAACAAACTAACAAACTGGAAACAGTATTCCCGGAGGCAGCGTTCATTGTTGAGGGGGACTTTAACAAAAGTAATTTGAGAACCGTACTCCCCAAACTATTACCATCACATCGACTGTCTAACTTTCGGAAATTCTACTCTTGGCTATACGCCTTTTCAACATGGGTATAAGACCCTCTCCCGTCCTATTTTTTACTCTGCCCCCACCCTAATGACATTCATCACTGTTGCAGTTGTTAATATGTATATTATTACTTTTTTAATTATATTTTTTATATTTTTTATTTCACTTGGTCCCCAACCCCCTCAATGGCCATGCTGCTCCCCCTATTGTCATTCCCCCCCACCCCTTCAACAGTCTTTACTCTGCCTCCACCCCAATGGACATATATTTATTCATCAGTTGTAATGATGTATATAGAGCTATAGTGCTATTTTCTATTCATATAGTTTTTTTATTAGCATTTTCATTATTTAATTTCACTTAGTCCTAAGATTTTCACTGTACCCTGCAATCCCACCTGCAACCCTGTACATGTGTCTATTAAACACTGAATCTGAATCTCTGAGCCCCTTCCTCTCAAAACACCTGCTATGAAGTTGTTTGTATGGTGATAAGGAGGGACTGCATGGGAACAGTGATCGCTCAGCACATAGTCAAGACTCTATCTTTCTTTTTTTATTTGCTACATCCCTTTATTTTGTTATTACACCACACAGGGTGTTTTACAACATTAAGGACTAGATTCATATTTCATGTCATACTTTCCAGTCCCCCCATCTCTCCTCTCTCTTCCTCTCTTCCCCCACCGCTCCTCCCCCTCTCTCTCCATCTCGGTCTCTCTAGAGTAATTTGGGACCAAGTTGAACAAGATTCTCATATCAGGTAAATGAATATCTTCATCACCGAGGCAGGAGGCTGGAGCAGGGCTGCTGGGAGAGCTGAGGAGAATAATCACACAGAGCAAACAGGTATGAGGAAACAGAGAGTGAGAGGTGGTAATATCAACCACCTCTCACTCTCACACAGAGATATGCTAGGTGTAGGCCTATCTAAATAGCCTGCTTACTGTGGGGATGCTTTAGGATCACTGGCCTCACTACTGTTTTGCGATGACCTTTAACCCCAAGTGTGACTGTATGGTGTAAAGGCATAAGCAGATGTTGTTGGACTGACCTGATATGGTAGACAGTCAATGAATAATCATGTTGTTGTAGAATTTCATTCACTTTCACGCCGACTCTGAATCTATAGCAATGGCGGCTTTACAAACAAGGCAATGTATCTTCTTGGTTTGCATTCCGTGATAATATTTTATGAATACACTTTGTCCCAGCTGTGAACACACCTGAGATACACAGAGAGGTTGTGGTTTAAGTGAACTGACTGTCAGTTTGACCATGACACATTGATGACTACATGTATGTGTGGATTCCTAGAAAAGCACAAGGAAGGGGAGTTCACCATCCTCTTTTTTCACTTTTCTCCATAACAATTAGAGACTGGAGGGTTTCTCTAGAATTAGACACAGACCAGAGAGCTAATTCCAATCATTTCTCATCATGCAGTGTGTAAAACAAAAGCACCCGGTTCACTTTATTAAAATACCCAATAATATTTGATTTAATAGCTATAAAATGTGTTCATTAGAGGGTTATAGTTAAGAAATATTGAAAGTATACCTAAAAGTGTCACTTTTATTGTGAAGGAACAGGATAATATAATCTAAAAAGGGTGTGATTATATCCAAGATTTGTCCTCCAGCATTATCTGCGAGAGCTCATAAAGTGCTGAAATGTAATATGATGCTTTCAGTCAGTTTAATTGAATTTTAATTGCCACTTTGGGCAGAAGGTTTAGATCGGATCAATAAAATATTAAAGATTTGGTGCTTTGGCGTGGAACAGTCTCCCATCGCCTGGTGCAATGCATCCTGGGAATGGGTATAGACTCTAGAGTGTGTGTTTATGAGGTGGTGGGGCCAGTATCTTTCTGTTTTCTCCCAGTGTTTCCAACATCTCCACGTGGATAAATAAGGAGAACAAGCAAGGCAAGCGCAGATTCCATTAATTACATTGGTGTGGAATAGAATTGGAGACTGGTCGGTCACCTTCAGAGGAGAGAAGGACTTTAATGTGGCAGAGCTATAAATATTTTGAAATGTCACACCTCGGGAAGACAGCGTCAGGCCAGAGCCGCGCCGGTAAATCAGAGGTGAAGAAAGACCAGGAAAGAAAAGATGGCTCTTTGGTATTTTAGAAATAATTACTAATACAAAAAGGGTAATGAATGAAGCTATAAATTACATTAAAAGGACCATTAGGAGGGGATTAGTTTATAAAACTTGGTGCTGGTCCTTCAAAATTACCCTCCCAGAATATTGCCTATCTTTCTGCCTCCATAACTCATGGAAATAAAAAACATATATGCATAATACTACTAAACCTGCTGATTAATATAACATTAATTTATTTTGCTGTACCGCTTTGAAGAGGAAATTCTCCTCTATAGAGACAATGTGTATTCCAGAAATATGAATTATCTGACAGATAGATGCTCAATAAATAGAATAAATCAAATCAAATGTTATTGGTCTCATACACATATTTAGCAGATTGTAACGGCTGTCGTCTTCCTCCTCGTCTGAGGAGGAGAAGTTTGAAGGATCAGAGGACCAATGCACAGCGTGGTAATTGTTCATCTTATTTAATCCAAGTGAACAACTCAAAATACAAAAACAACAAAGTGAAAACCGAAACAGTTCCATCTGGTGCAGACACACAAAGACTGAAAACAACCACGCACAAAACCCAACAGAAAACAGGCTACCTAAATATGGTTCCCAATCAGGGACAACGATTGACAGCTGCCTCTGATTGAGAACCATATCAGGCCAAACACAGAAAACCAACACAGAAATAGAAAACATAGATTACCCACCCAACTCACGCCCTGACCACACTAAAACAAAGAAAATACAAAAGAACTATGGTCAGAACGTGACACAGATGTTATTGTGGGTGTAGTGAAATGCTTGTAGAAGAATAGAAGACGTTAAGACAACATGCTACATGACCTAAACAGGCTGCATGTGACAGTTGCAGTTGCTACATACATTTTTTGACTAATGCTATGCATCCTTTGATTATTGAAGAATACAACTTTTAAATGCCTCATGAGCTTAGTTCACCTGTCGGACCCCATCAGAACCTAAAATGTAAGCTTTTTTTACTCCAATGTTTGTAAACAAAGTAAATGTAAACAAAGAGTGGTTACATTTCTCCAGCCCATTATTCAGCTTTTAACTGAAACAGGGGAGGACACTTTGTTATTGTTTCAAGTGCTGGTTGCCCCTTTAAAATATGATATCAAAACAGGATATCAAAAGACATCTGTTGAGACAAAAAAACAACATTGAGGACGATACACAAAATCAAACCAACAAACAAAACCTTCCTCACACTCATGTCTGAGAGGAGCAGGTGCAACCAAGTCACATGGCCTTATGGGAACAGATCTGGGCCAGTGTCCACCACTATGCCCAGACAGCTGTAAATCTGTGGAGCCTTTGGTTCGACTGTGTTGCACGGATGAGAGGAATTTATACTCCTTCCCTTTGGAGAGCGAGCCCTGGCTGCCAGTGAGAAATTACATGGCCCATCCTATAAGGCCAATAAAAGTCTAAATTAAATATCAAATGGAACCACTGATGGATGGCATCCCACTACGAAACCCCCAGGCAGCTCCCTACGCCCTCCTCCACCCCTCCCTCCACAGACAGGTGCTGCTCACATGACTGGAGACCCGGACAACTTTGTTAGCAAGACCATTTCATGGTTCAAAGTACTATCAGCAAGTAGAGTAAAGTAGGTACTGTCACGATGTTCGTAATAATGATGGTCAGACCAAGGCGCAGCGTATGTTGAGTTCCACATATGTTAATGAAAGTGAAACTAAGCAATGACAAAAAAACAAATAAACAATAAACTAACCACGAACCGTGACTACACATATGCTATGTGCACTAACTCAAAACATATACATTCAAACAATATCCATAACCCACAGGTGGAAAAATGAAACTTAAGTATGATCCCCAATTAGAGACAACGATTACCAGCTGCCTCTAATTGGGAATCATACACAAACCCCAACATAGAAAATTAAACCTAGAACCCCACATAGAAATAATAAACTAGACTAAAACCCCTAGTCACGCCCTGACCTACTCTACCATAGAAAATACAGGCTTTCTATGGTCAGGACGTGACAGGTACAGAATGATAAAATCCTACATTTTGATGAGATGGTCTTATGCCACAAACGCAGGTATTAAAGGGGCAATCTGTAGTTGCTACATCCATTGTTGGACTTATACATTAATGCTATGTCCCATTGAGTCTTGAAGAATATAACTTGTAAATGCCTCATAAGCATGTTCAATTTCAATATTTGTAAACAAACGAAATGTCAGCAAACACTATATAGCCTCAAAGTATGGTTATACTATAATATTGGTACCATGGATGGTCAGTCCTTGCAACCACAGCTCTGTCTATGAATTTGAGAGTGGTTCAATTTCTCCAGCCTCATCCCTCCAGCTTTTAACCGAAACAGGGGCAGGGATGTTATTGTTTCAACCCCTGATTGCGGCTTAAAGGGGAACTCAATTGTAACTCCTGCTACTACAACTTCTTGTACAATCTGGTATAGATCTTCGAACATACGGCTTTCCAAACCCGTTGTGCATGTAGTGTTTATAAATTGAAATACAATGGCAAAGCTTTTGCTGTCACACCCCAACACAGCGGTGGTAGATAGCGCTAACACCATCTTCTCCACAACGGCCGCGACGGCTATTGCTAGGCTAAAACTGTACATTATGAATCATCAATTGTCCCCCTGCTTTGTATTATCCCCAAGAAAATCCCATAGTGGGCCTGAGCCGCTGGCTGATGGACACACCATTATTCACAAGGCGGCCCTCTAACTGTCAGACAGGAGGAGTAGATAGGCAGTAAAAAGACGGCCTTAAGATTAATCCTCTTCTTTTTCGCGCCTCTTCCGATTCCAAATGAAATAGAACACCCCTCCCTTTCCCCACCATCGCCTTAATCAAAAACTTTGGATCATTCTTCCCAACTCTGTGAAATGGGATATTCGCCTTCTTCTCCTCGCTCTGTGAAATGACATTGGAGGGGGGAAACGGAATTGCTCTTCTTGCCTTTGTTCTGTAACAAGTGAGAACAATTGAGGAAAGTCAGTGGTAGCCTATCATTACATGTATTATCTTGTCCTACATGGAGAGCTGCAGTATCTTGATGCAGCACAAGGCCCTAGAATGGGTGATGTGCCCCTAAAAACCCCTATACCCCCCACCACTTTGGCCTTTGAAAACAGGGATTATGGCAAAATGGATGAGTGAAAGTCAAACAAAACAAAGCTGGCAAAGCGTGAGAGAGCTTTGTCTCCAACAAAGCTAAAAAGCAATCTCTTGTAAAACTTTCCAAGTAGTTTCGCTTGCCTTAGATAACACCTTTTCTTCAACTCAAAGAGCAAGGAGATACACTGGATTGGAGGTGTGACGTGATTTGGTTCTCAGTGAGGTCACAGGTATAGCAGATGATCTGTGATGGTTTGGAAGTGACCTGGGCCCGGTTTCCCTATAGTAATGGAATTTAGGATTTCAAGTATTTTAACCATGCATCCATCATTCCTAAAATGGCCGAAGATGTAACATACGTTTCCCAAAACACCACACAGAGAGAACATCCACTAAGTGCGTATTTGAGGCATGTGACTATACTGATAGGACCGAAAGAAAGGCAGCGCTGCTCTCGGACCAGCTTTCTCCATTTACATCTTACCTTAACATTAGAATTATTCCACAGTACTGAAGACGGATCAGATCCTAGAGATATTCGAGTTTTAATATCACGTGCACTAGTATAGTTAAATGCATTTCTTGCCAGCTCTAACCTCAACAATGCAGTAATCAATAATGTAATACTAAAAATAACAAGGTAGAACAAAAACACACAATATATAAACATAAGAAATAAGGGCATGATTAAGTAAGTAAGCACACTATATACAGGGTCAGTTCCAGTACCACATTTACAATGTGCAGGGGGGGTACTGGATCGATAGAGGTAGATATGTATGGGGTAAGGTGACTAGGCATCAGGATATATGATAAACAGAGTAGCAGCAGTGTATTTTTATTTATTTAACCAGGCAAGTCAGTTAAGAACAAATTCTTATTTACAATGACGGCCTACCCTGGCCAAACCCAGATGACGCTGGGCCAATTGTCCACCGCCCTATGGGATTCCCAATCACAGCCAGATGTGATGCAGCCTGGATTCAAACCAGGGACTGCAGTGACGCCTCTAGCACTGAGATGCAGTGCCTTAGACCCCTGCGCCACTCAGGAGCCCATATGAGGATTGTATGTGAGTGGGTATGTAAAGTCAGTATTAATGTATATGCATATTATGTGTGTGTGAGAAAATGATGGAATGTGTGTTTTGTATGTGTGTTGGAGTATCGGTGTGCTTAGTGTGCAGTGCCCTGTGACCGTGCATAGAGACATAAAAATACAAAGGTCAACTCAGATAGTCCCTGTAGCCATTTTGTTATGGCATGGGGATGAAAGCTGTTCAGGAGCCTGTTAGTGTCAGACTTGATGCACCGGTACCGCTTGCCACGTGGAAGCAGAGAGAGAACAGTCCATGGCTTGAGTGGTCGGAGTCTTTAACAGTTTTACAAACCTTCCTTTCACACCGCCTGATATAGAGTTCCTGGACGGCAGGGAACTCGGACCAGTGATGTACTGGGCTGTCCTCACCACCCTCTTTATCGCCATGTGATTGAGGGCAGTGCTTTTGCCATACCAAGTAGTGATGCAGCCAGTCAAAATTCTCTCAATGGTACAGCTGTATAACTTTTTGAGGATTTGAGGGCCCATGCCAAACCTTTTCAACCTCCTGAGGGGGAAGAGGCGTTGTCGTGCCCTCTTCATGACTCTGCGCGTGAAGAAGCCCCCCCCCCCCACCCACCTTTGCTATAGTTCACGATCAGCTCCTTAGTCTTACTGACGTTGAGGGAGAGGTTGTTGTTCCGGTCCCACACTGCCAGGTCACTGACCTCCTCCCTGTAGGCTGTCTCATCGTCGCCGGTGATTAGGCCTACCACCTTCATGTCGTCAGCAAACTTGATTATGGCGTTGGAGTCATGTGTGACCACGCAGTCGTGGCTGTACAGAGAGTACAGGAGGGGACTAGGCACACACCCCTGTGGGGCCCCCGTGTTGAGGGTTAGCACGGCAGAGGTGATGTTGCCTACCCACATCACCTTGGGCCAGCCCGTCAGGAAGTCCAGGATCCAGTTGCAGAGGGAGGTGTTCAGTCCAAGGGTCCTAAGCTTGGTGATGAGCTTGAAGGGGACAATGGTGTTGAACATATCACATGGCTGCAAGTATTGAGGCGGCAAATTCTAATGTTTACCCTACCCTATAATGCACTAAATTGTAGATTTATTGCGCACATGTTGTTACACATCATGAAATATATTGAGGCATACATTTCAGACAGTAGCCTACAATTAGCAAAATAGAACTCAAGTGAAGGAACATGAAATTGATTTTAATATGATTGAAATATATAGGCATATGTAGCCATACTGCATTTATCTTTAGAAGCATCATTTTATCCTTTACTTGTTTGTAACAATTGCAAAGACATTGGCAACTTTGTATTTGAAGTCAACTTCATTCTGAAGTTATTGGCGGTCACAGAGAGACAGATAAACATCCTGATTCTATGTTTTGCGGAGATCTTGGGTACACGTATAAAGTGACTTGGAAGGGGAAAAAAAATATATCTAACGACGCACATAGCTGTTTGAGTGGTCTGAGGCAGTTGGTAAAATGAAGAGTGTTTTCACGTGCAACTTTATTAACAATGGTTTTGGAAAACAGCTCGGACATTTAATGATGCTGCGACAAAGGTTTTTACAAAGAACTTAGCTTTTGGGAAACCGGGCCCTGAGTGTTAACACAGTGAGCCTGTTGAAGTGAGGCTACAGCTCTGCCCACAGCATCCCCAGTGCACTTAGCAGAGGGCTGTGAATGTGTTTTCGCTGAGGCGTTAATGAACAGAGGGCTTTGTGGGCTTAATGAGAGTGTGTGTCTATTGAGACCGTCACCTGAGAGGATAATGAGAGTTCACAATTCAGAAGTTTCTCTGCCTGTGGTCGCGAAAGTGTGTGTGCATGTTCTTTTGTGAAGCGTATAGACACTTTAACACCACTCTAACAAGACCGTAAGGGATAACCATTCAGAAGTTGCATTCCCATTTTAATGATAGTGAAACTGGCACTGTCACTCCATCTCTACGGGCTGTATTCGACCCCCCAATCAGCTGGAACAGTGAAACAAGAGTCCAAATGTGTTCCTGCTAGATCTCCAACATACAGTGTCGAGGTACATACAGCACTGGCCTCCAGCCAAGTCCATAGCACCTCATTTGAAAGCAACCAAAAAGACAAAGCCCTTTGTGTGAGAGAGTGAGTGTGTGGAGGTGTGGGTGGTTACGCAGATCACTAATTGTGCGGTCTGCTGAGGGGATGAGAACGGCATGGCAGCTTCTCCCCGAGACATGCCGACGAAGGAAGTAGATGGGAGGGCTCTCTTTCTCTCTCTCTCTCTCTCTCTCTCTCTCTCTCTCTCTCTCTCTCTCTCTCTCTCTCTCTCTCTCTCTCTCTCTCTCTCTCTCTCTCCCCTCCCTAAATTGGCAGCTGGCAGGCAAATGAAGGCAGTGTGAAGAGAGCCCATAGAAGTGCAGGGTCCTGCTGTTCAGGCAACAAAGGAGCTCCATGCGAGACATCTGCTGTTCACTCATCAGAATACATTTAGTCACGTGCCTCCTTCCCTCCATCTCTTTCTCTCTTTCTCTCTCTCGCTCTCCTTCCACTAATACCACCAACCCAGCACCACGCATTCTGTCAACTGGAAGCTATAGGGCTTTTTTCCATCTCATCTTTTTCTCTTTCCTTCAACGGCATTCTTAACACCCCCCCCCCCCCCCCCCCCCCCCCCTTCATTCTCTCTCGTTTGCCACCATAATCCCTCCTTCTTTGCTTCCTTTATTTAAACAGTTTAGGTCTGGCAGATAACCCTAGAGTGCTCCCTATCTGGTCTGAAATGTGTGAACCCAGTGTGAATGATCACAAGAAGGCCCGAGGAAACGGCAGGCGGAATCTTAATGAGCGAGGCTCGACACTGGCAAAGTAAATTGAGCTTACCACCATGATAAATTAACCTAATGAATGCAATTGTTCTGTGGCACGCTAGCTTGGGTTGGAGCCAGATGGCCGATACTTAGCACTTGAATTCTGTTCCCCAGTTTAATACCGATAAGGGCAGCTAATGCATGTAGGAGGTGATTTCTTAAAATAAAATCGAGTTATTTGTTGTTTACTCTTTACAATGCAGAAAAACACTTTGAAATGTTTTTAATTACCCAAGGATGGAAAATCTACTCTCTTGCATACCTGTGTAAACAGCGTTCTATATATGTTTGTCCTGAGTTACGCCTATCCTCCCATCTCAAAACCTAAAAAACAGGCCTCAATAGATACCCCCAAGTATCCAAGACGAGCTTCACTGGTGAGCAAAATAAGCAACTGCTGAGAAACAATATGATAGAGGTGTGTAGAGACAGCCAAGTCTTGTTTCCTATTTCGAACTCAATGATATCCAGTGTTGACACTAACACCTAATCCCTGTAAAGTGTGTCATTTGGTTAGCCCGCTCTTCACGCTCCTCTCCATCATCTCCCTTCCCAGTGGTGCTGTCTGTCTGGCGTCAGGGCTAAACAGCCAGGGACATGGTGGGAACCCCCCGTGTTGGATGTAAACGAGATCACTTCCTCTTTGGGGGGGTCACATCTCCAGATGTTCTCTAGTTTCCGGCAAAGCAGCGAGCTAGCGCGGTGACACTCTTTCTGCCGTGACCCTTCTCCTCGGTCTCCCCACACAACCGCTGGAGCCGTTTACACCGTAATATCACCATAATGATTTGTCTCGCCTGGAGCTTTGAAACGTGTGTCACCCTCCCTCCATCTCTGTCATTCACCCCCTACACTATCTCCTCTCTCAACCTCACTGTCTATCGCTCTCCTTCTCTCTCTACCTCAACTGTCAACCTCTTGCTACCTCTCTCTCTAGGCCTTGCCCCTCCCTCTAGCTCTACCTCCTTTCTCAGCATCCCTGTCTCTCTATCACCCCTCTCTTTCTACCTCTCGCTACTAGTGCTCCGATGTGTTATATAGGTAAGCGATAAACGCCAACGTTCTGTACATTACCTTGGAAATAATGGCCGACTCAGACTCCGCCTCGTCCCTTTGCGGAGTTCATTTTTCCAAGGTAATGTACAGAACAGAGGCGTTTATCCCGCTTATACCACAGTTGGCAAAGAAAACAATATGGAGGCACACATTTACCGGTATAAATACTTTTTTCATTGATATTTTCATTTTTATAAGCAAATTCATACTTTCTCATCTTTTGGTTGCTAGGGACACGACCCAGTTGTTCGTTCTTTATGTTCCGTTGCCATGCTCAGTGGCAACGTTCTTATCCCTTGCTTGCTGCTAGCTAGCCAACTAGCTACGACTACACAGTCACGATCTCTGCAGCCAGAATAACAGCAAAGTTTATTCCGTTGCGTTTGTTTCAGCTGTTTATCCCGCTTATACCACAGTTATATATATTATATATATTAAGTATATATTTTTTATTTACATTTATATTTCCCTTGTGTAGTCTTAACATTCTGTATGACCCACCTTCAGTATACCCCTAAAATAAAGCATCTTAATTGAATTTTAAACCCCAAATTATTTAATTAGTGGACATCACTCGTTTTTATTACAACACACCTGTCATAATTGTTTTCTTTACTAAAGTAGAGGTTTATTATTATTATTATTGCTAAAGGTACTGCATAGGTGTAATCATCATTTCTTTAGCAAGAGATAGCACTTGTATAGCCTAAGAAAGTAGCAGACGTGCAGAAAGTAGTTTTGAATGCATTTTATTGAAGGGAAACAATGACAGTCTTGAACTTTTTTGGCAACATAGTGATATATTCTTATATACTGTACAATGAGGAACTCAACTGCTAGTCAAATACTAGTTTTCTCCAATTTTTTTAACCATTGCCCCCACCCACAAGGTGTATAAACAACAACAATAAATAAGAAGAAAATAGAATAATAGATACAAAACTAAAATGTGAAGAACATAAATCAATCAACTCTAGTTAGTACATGTGGGACAGTATGCAAATGTGTGTGCATGGACTTTGCAGATGTGTTTCTCACATGTGCAGTACATAGTATTTGTTTTACAGTTCTTCTTTGGGGGGCAGATTTGGCATCTCCTCCTTTTGCCTGCCCCAGCTGCAGCCTCAGGTGAATCAGGACAAGATTCAGCCCCCTGAACAGCTTTCACAAGCGCTGCAGAGGCTGTTGTGCGGGGCAGGCGCTCCCTTCTCTGAATGTGTACTTCAGGCCCAGGGTTGTAGAGGTTTGGCAGACTCTCCAACCACTTCTCCCAGACCTCTCTTATGGCCGCCAGTTTGTCTCTTGCAGGTCTTGACTCACGGTTATCAAATCGTAGCATTCTTGAGAAAGTGTGAAAGACTTTCAATGGCATCGTGGCACGGTAAATCGCCCTTCCACTCTCTGCATCCCAGAGACTACATGTAGCCTCGACTCGGGACCCATACACACCCGCTAAGATTAGCAGCCCTATGTAGGGAGGTCAATCTCATCCATCCTTTTCCAGTTAATTTTTTCCTTTTCCAGTCCATATTTATGGAAACCCTCCAAATGTTCTCATCTCCAGGATGATTATTTTTGATGGCTGGTGTGATGAACATGTAGAATGTTGAGGCGATGTCCTGGGCAACTGCATGTCTTGTGGGCCCTGGGGTCATCCTGATGACATGTTGTGCTGTCATCCTGCCCTGGTTGTCATATGGTGACAAGGACCATAATATTTTGCTGTTCTTGGACAAAAATGTCTTTCAGCTTGGGGGATTTCTTCTTCATCTGAAGATGATGCATCGTGCTCTGGATTGTATTCTTCCCCATCTTCTTCTTCAGATACCTCCTCCTCTTCTAAATCATTGTTCTCTTGTTCCTCCTGGACATCTGAAAAAATCTGATCTATGACCTGTTGGGCACTGAAACGTGAACTCATGGCTTCAGCAAAGAGAGAACTGGGGGGACTGTCATCTGCTGCACCTTTATAGCCTCTGACTGTGTTCCCCATTAGTAACAATGCTTTCAGGGACATTTTTATTTTGTCTGAAATTTTGTTTAGTTTGTATGAAATGTTGTTTATTTTGTCTGTGAACCTGAGTCATGTGTGGGGTCGTGGAGGGGAGATGCTGCACATGCACAAGAAAGTTTTAGTTTTGTCTGAGTTCAATCAGTAGCACACATCATCTCAATTTCCCATTGTGTGTGTGAGTGTGTCTTCGTGGTTTTTGTGGTGTGTAACTTATTTTAGAACTGCCGGGTCAAAAATGACCCTAAGACAATCTTTGTACCCTGGTGGTGTACAGCTTTCATGGAAATATGAACAAAGATGATGTATCACTTTTTCTAATGTCAGGGTTTCTTTAGGAAAAGTAATCAAATTTAAAGTTGAAAAAATATCATTACTCTGCTGTTAAACATAGTGGCGGGTCATTTTTGACCCTTAAGACAACGCAAGGGATAAGCAAATTCATACTTTTTCATCTTTTAACTGCTAGAGATGCAACCCAGTCGTTTTTTCTTTATCTTCCTGTTCTTATCTCTTGCTTGCTAGCTAGCCAGCTAGCTACGGCTCATACAGTCACAACCTCTGCAGCCAGAATAACAGCAAAGTAGCTGTTTTCTATTGGCAATTTGTATACTTCCATAACAATGAGCTGATAATGGCAGATTTTGCCTGGTATAGCTAGAAAAGTTTGCCTTCTCGCCAGGACACTTGTCAACATTGACTGCTAATTGCGAGGAGATCGCATTGCATATCAAACACTAGGCTAGAAGCTAGCTAAATAGTTTGTTGCTAGCAAACCTGCCAATATGGCAAGCACATAAAAATATATCAGTTGCTGAAAACAGCTTGTCAAACTAAAAACATGTGGCAGGATTTGACAGCTTTAGCAGAGGAGGGGACAGGAAAAATGAATGTTCATCACTCACCACGTTAGGTCATCAGATGCTCCCCAAAAATACATATCTGCAAAAACCAATCAATGCTAGCTAGCTAGCTACGTTTTTCCCTCGTTGGACCTGCGTTTACAATGTATCTAGCTTGTGTGGCTGTTGGTTTAGCTTTCTGTAACTTTGTAGCAAGTACAGTCTGCATGTGCAGGCGCATATTGTGTCATGATTGCAAGGTATCCCGATATCTTTACCAACTGTCCTGACATCTTTTCCAACTGTCTCGTTATCTGGTTTTAATGTCCCTTCTAGAATGCCCTTCTTGCCAATCAGAAACGAGTATTCAACAATGCTGTGGTGTAATGTGTAATATAGTATGTAGGTATGTGGTGGCAGTATTGTGGGATTTCTCTGTCACATGGGGTGATGCATGTTCAACCAGCAACTCTTCTCATTACCAAACCCCGAGAGGGAGGTGTGACTTACAGTAAGTGTGACCAAGTGCTGACTGGGCGCTCTGCTTCCCCCACAGCTGTATTCGGATACCATTGACCTCTCAGTCTGACTGTATGATGCACGATCGATCATATGTGACATTTGTGACATTGCATGCGGCATAGATATGCATCTCCAAGATGTCAACTTATCAGTCAAACTATGTCACAGCCAGTACATACATATCACATTGCATGTTAAGCAGCCCTACAATTTTTACATATAGTCCACGGCGTGCATGTGGGTCACCTTAGATTCTTGCACTTGCACACAGTATGGGAAACTGTTGTGAATGTGAAGAGCTATCTGTGACTGGATTCACATTTACCTGTTACCTGGTTGGGGCTTGGGTAATATGCTCTCACATAAGCATGGGCACACGCGCACGCGCTCGCGCACACGCTCGCGCACACGCACACGCACACGCACACGCACACACACACACACACACACACACACACACACACACACACACACACACACACACACACACACACACACACACACACACACACACACACACACAGCCTTGTTTTGGAGTCCATTAAACCCAGTGCAGTGTTACCCAGTGTGTCTGACAGGATGAGGTACAGTGCAGAAATCTCCCCCTGCAGGTATCTATTCAGAATCTTATTGCGAGAAAGCTTCTCTCATGAATGCTCTTGTTACGGCTCCAGGGGGAACCACTAATTAGAGCCACAAGAATGGCTGGAGAATGAGTCGATTACACCTGTGGACTTCTGGCCTTAAAATACCTGGCATTTCTGCCAAATCCCTGACAATGTCACCAACCTAGCTTGACTCACTTACTAACTCACTCACTCACAATCTACGCAGTGGATCTCTTCAAGGAAAGGAAAATAAAGAAATTAAGGACAGAGAGTGTCAGCCATTTGAATGGCTTTATGAAAATGATCATCCAATTAGCAACTATGATCAAATCAGGCATGAACCCACTCTGGAAGCCTGGATAATTTTCTCTCTCTCTCTGGCTGCCGTCGTGTGGTGGTGTAATTTCACTGAGCTCAAATGAACTCATGAGAGGAAATTCTGTTTTCTCATCACTGGTAATTATACTAATACATTGGAAATGCCTCGTACAAAATGCATGAGCTCTCCAAGGCGCCTCATTAACGTGATGTAATTTTTGGCAGAATGTATATCAAACCTATTATCACCACGATTACTCCACTCTCAAACCCCCTCAACGGAAAAAGTCACTATCCTGTGGAAAATAAATGTAAAAATCATATCACTGTTTGACCTTTCTTCCATCAATACATTCTTTTTTTGTCAATTTACTTTCTTATCGGTTAATCCTGCTACGACTAAAGAAAGCAACAACCAACGAACATAAATGTCTCTTTACCACATAACCTAAAACCATCACTTCCTTGGCTGTGTCGTGCAAAGTAAAGAACAAAGGTCAGAAAGAGAAAGGAAAAAGCCAAACTGACAAAATAAAAACCCAAAGTAAAATCTTGAGAGTAGACCACAGAATAACGAGATAGAGTTGCGACTACAACCTGCGAAACATAAACCAAGACAGATCTGATAGTATTTATGTCCGTTTAACTGCTGGATAGGGTCTTTTGTTGAAACTTGAGTTAGTTCCAGCATTTAACCCTACAGCACTCATGTATGCTCTGTGGCATAGGACACTCCATCATCCCCTCTTTGAGGAGACACTCATCTCATTAGCCAGGATTTAATGAAATGCAAGGATACAGTTCTTAATTTCAGAGATATACTAAAACAAAAATCAGGTGTAAATCTCAGGCTGGTCCGTGACTCCATAAATTGTTCCATGGACAGGGAAGGATAGGGAGCAGAGTTGAGGAGCTAGAGAGAGGTAGAGAACCAGAAGGAATATATAGGGATGGAAGAATGAGCCAAATGCCCTCAGTTCTAGCACACAAAGTGTGTACAGTATGTTTCAGAACATCGAGTCCTGTGTGAATATTGCCAAAGTCTGTCAATCTGAAGCTCTTATTTTTGTTGTCTCAAAACCACCTTCATACATCCAATCATTTGTGTGGGTTACCTTCAGACGAGTCCCGTTACACTTGGGGGTGTCGTAGAGCAAAACGTGTTCGTGAGAGTCTCCCTTTTCCGCAGTGGGGTCATATTAGTTTGTAGCCCAAACAGTTCGAACTCTACAGACAAAAGTTGGCACATCAGTGTTGCCAACTTCAGACGAGTCACGGAGAACACCATCATATTCTCCCCTTTCTATAGAGGGGTCATAATAGTTTGTAGGCCAAACCGTTCAGATGCTACAGACGTTTTCGTGAGAAGACCGATTTTCGGGATGTCTCCAGGTCTGACAAACAGTGCTGTAGCTCTGCCACTTTCCACCGCAGATGTGGAAGGGCGAAAAAGCAGATATCTCTAGCTTAAACTGACGGATTTTGATGGGGAATATTTTATTATGTTCATTAGGTTGACGCACAAGTGCGCAGGTGCGTCAATAGACTCTTATGGATTTTTAAACCGTTCATACCAAGCAATGCACAGACAGCTGTATTTCTATAGAACATTGGTCTTAATGATCAATATAGTTATATAGCTTGCGGTCGTTAGTTACAATATGGTGTCACTGCATGCTAGTTTGTCACCTAAAAACAATAACAGCATAAACAAACCCTTAAGTACAGCGAACAGTAAACTAGGAGGAGGGTTGTGTGTGTGTGTGTGTGTGTGTGTGTGTGTGTGTGTGTGTGTGTGTGTGTGTGTGTGTGTGTGTGTGTGTGTGTGTGTGTGTGTGTGTGTGTGTGTGTGTGTGCGTGCGTGTGTGTGTGAGGGGGGGGCTCCGAATACCACGACTCCACAATAATACCCTTCCTCAATCTGGAGATATCTGTGCTGACATCACTGTGCCCGTGCATCTTAAATATCGTCTTCACTACTATTATAAACTTCAACAACTGCGCTAACCCTGAGCAAACAGTCAGATTTGGTGAATACTTATTCACGTATACAGGGGAGAGAGAATAGGGAGAAAGCAGAATAGATTTAAGTCTAGCCTTGGAGAATGTTTATATTCATTACTGATGGTGACTGCTGCGATAGGGAAGGGGAGGAGAGGTGAACTCACCAGAAGAGAAAAACAGCCCGTCATCGGAAGCACGACGCAGAACATTAAAACTATAATTTACATAAAATGACTTACATACTGCTGCAGTAATTTAATTTGTTTGACCAGTACAGTCCAACTGTGAGGAATAGATTGGCGGAGGCACACGAGGGAGCCCTGCCTACTCTTCCACATGGCTTATTCTTTGACCGAATATTACGAGGAGAAAATTAACAATAGACACTCTATAAAAAAATCTTGATTTAATTTATGAGCCATTTCCGTTATCTCCCACAGTCACTCTCTCACACTCACCGACACACACACACACTCTCACACTCACCGACACACACACACACTCTCACGGGCACACGTGCGCACGCACGCTGACAAGTCTACAGTATAGGGTGTACTTTATGCGGTATTACAATATTTTGTGAATCATAATTATAAATCAATCATGAAGATGCTTCGTCTTATATGAATCATATTTGCCTAAATCGATTAAGATCCAGGAGTTGTATTGGATATGAGTTTTATCTGTCGTAAGACGATTGCTATTACTGGTTGATCTGATCAAATTGTTTCCTGGTGATTTTGCCACACAGCAGTTCCTCAGATCCTCTTTATTTATTCAGGACATTTGTTTAACCAGTTTCATGTCTGTTCCAGCAATCAACATCCTGTCAGACACTTGCTTTTGACAACAGGGAGGGCTCTCTCTCTCTCTCTCTCTCTCTCTCTCTCTCTCTCTCTCTCTCTCTCTCTCTCTCTCTCTCTCTCTCTCTCTCTCTCTCTCTTTCTCTCTCTCTCTCTCTCTCTCTCTCTCTCTCTCTCTCTCTCTTTCTCTCTCTCTCTCTCTCTCTCTCTCTCTCTCTCTCTCTCTCTCTCTCTCTCTCTCTCTCTCTCTCTCTCTCTCTCTCTCTCTCTCTTCATCCTCTTCCCATCACTCCTTCTCTGCATTCCAGGCAAATGTGGGAGGCGAAACATATATGTAATAAATCCCAAGATGGTGGGTGAAAATAAAATACATCCCTACAAAATAAGGAAATAAATGTGAGGGTAAATGTTTGCACCTCTCCTTGGTTGGATCTTTGAATTTGCAGGAGAATTAGAGCAGGTCTTATTCAGCATGCAGGCAGGGCTGATAGCTGGTCTGACAGGTGAGCCGTCACCCTCCTGTCTCCCAGGCAGCGCTAGTCTTTAGCTTCCCTTCACTTCCCTGCTCTGCTCTCCCTCACAAGACCCCGACCGTCACACTGACAGAACAAATAGCCAACACCACCAGAGAAAATAACTGGATGTCCTATTCCCCCCCGCTACTGACGCCATTAGGAAATTGCTCAATCTTTTTTATTTTTCCTTCTTGGCGTTTGACATATTATTATATATTGTTTCTGTGTAAAAAAATAGCATTTTCTATCATAGCCATTAGAAATATGAAAGTTATAATTTTTTAAGGGGGAGAGAGCGTAAATGCACCAGGACATTTGGGAGAGAGGAACGAGGGGAGAAAGCGATTGGAAGGATGTAATTATTTGAAATAGTCTGCTAATGTGTATTATCAAGTCATTAAATGTAAATGAGATGGAGCTAAAGGACCCGAAGTTGACACTTTGTGACTTGCCTGTTAAAAAAAATCTAGCAAATCTGAATGGAAAAAATAAGGATTTTTCAGCCGGCCATGGCTTGAGACATATGGTAAAACACCTGCATTTCCAAACATATACAGTACAACATTGTCACTTTGCCAAATATCATGCTAGTCGATTACGATGCTCATCTACAAAGTGATACAGAATTCTCATACAATTATTCACACCACAGAGATATCGGAACTGATCAAACCTAGTGGCCCCATTTAATCTATTTGCTTTGAAACTGAGGGAGGGACAGAGGGAGAGAGCAACATGCCACATTTTAAGGCAAAGGCCCAATGTTGCTTGAAGTGCCAATGAACAGAAACCTGTGTGTGTGTGTGTGTGTGTGTGTGTGTGTGTGTGTGTGTGTGTGTGTGTGTGTGTGTGTGTGTGTGTGTGTGTGTGTGTGTGTGTGTGTGTGTGTGTGTGTGTGTGTGTGTGTGTGTGTGTGTGTGTGTGTAGTCTTGCATTTGATCCTGCACTAGGAGTGTTGAGCGAACATCCTTCCAATCCAGCTGCTTAATAAGGCTGTCTGGCCTGAGAGGAGAGCGCCTCATGGCCTCCAGCCCTGTTATCAGAAACATCAAGTTGAATATTAATGGTCTGGCTCTAGACGAATACCATTAAGCTTGGCTGCCCATTCCTCTCTGTCCTTCCTTCCCCACCACTGTACCAGAATTAATGAATCATGGGTAACTCAGGGAACAAAAAAAGATGATGAGAGATTTGGTTGGTGGTTCTTTTTCAAAGGAGAAAGATAAATATGTGGAGAAATGTAATGTCGCGGATAAAGGGGAATGAGAGTTATGTTTACTTGTAAAGACAGTATAAATAAACACTTTTTCTCTACTTTTTAAATGTATTTATCTCTATTTTTCTTTATCTTTTCTTATTATATTATTATGCCTCTATGACGGACCTTTGAGGCTAGCAAGAAGCTACAAAACAGGGTCAAATTATAAAAAAATAAAAAAATAAAACATCTTCTCTCTGGGGTGGCAAAGAGATTTATGTCTGGAGAGTAAAGGAGACGGGGGAAAGCACTTATTACTCCCCTAAGTGCAGTGCTGATGCAGCCCAGGCAAAGTGAGCTGTTAACGGATATCATTTGCGGCGAATAGCCAGAGGAGGGCTTTTGATATGCAGAAGAGCTGACCCCCGGACCGCTCTTTTAATTGGGTTTTTCATTTTCCAGGCCATCTGACAATATCAAACATGATCCCTGAGCTTTGCCAAGCTGATTGGAACCACTGTCACAAGAGAGCCGCCTCGTACTGCAGCAACCGCCGCCGCTTGCTGCTTTTTAGAGAGGACAGCTCTGAGGTAGAAGAACGCAAGAAAGAGAAAAGAGAAAGAGAAGGGAAATTAAAAAGGGAGGCGAGAGGAGATTCAAGGGGTTGTGATGGAAATTTGTCGTAATAATCTTTTCGGCTTGCTGGGGCATTGTGCCTGACTGTATGTGGGAGAGATTACAGAGAGAGCCCAGAGTGGTGATGGGAGTACCACCCTCAAAGTGAGAAGGGGAGAGAAGCACAGGCTCCTGAAATCTAGGCTGTCACTGGTGAATAACAGCATGCCACACAAGACAAGGCCGGGCCCAGCCATTTAGAGAGGTGCATTCAGACACCTAATGAATGCAGGACAGGGTGATGCATCAGAATGAGAAAGGGACTGAGTAAAGGACATACGTTAGCAAAATTAGCATTTTTGAACTGGATTAGCATTACAATGCGGTTTGATGTATTTTCAACCAATTATTTAGTAAACTCACAGTTATTATTCATGTAGAAATCAGATATGACTATTTGAGAGTGAAATTACTCATTATTTTAGATGACATCATGACACTGACAGACACATAATCACACCATTGACTCAGCATGTTTACAATCATGAACATAGTTGTCCAAATAATATGATTTTCCTCTGGAGAAACTCTTCATATTCCCACATCTGGGGATCAGATGGAGCCAGCACTGCACGGATTGTATGGGTTTGAAATGAGGTAAGGGAAGGGAAAGGGGAGGCAACCTAGTCAGTTGCGCATTCAACCGAAATGTGTCTTTCACATTTAACCCAACCCCTCTGAGGGCGTGGTTGTCAAATCTTAACTAGCCCTCAACACTCAAGCTACCACATCACCTGCATAAGTCCATCTGGTTCTGGCTCTCGCTAACTATTCGTCAAACAGAAAGAGAGAGGCAGCTCAGCGAGCGTTACGGTTTTTGGACAAGTGTTCCTTACTGGCGCCTGTTTGTTCAATCTGTAAGACCACACAAAGAGTTTCAGCCCTCTAATCTCTTAACCAAACAAGACACCAATTATCCAGGCAGATAACAAGGGAAGCCTTCCATCCACACTGACAGACAGAGCTAGCTGGCTGAAGAGTGTCTCTTGTCTGTGAGGGTTAGAGGAAAGGAAAAGAGGTTCGCCTGCCAGTTCCAGTACGCAGACACAACAGTGACACTTACTCTGCTGGTTACAAATGAATGGGGTTATCTTGAAGCTTACTAAAAGGGCTGAGGAGTCCTTAAATGTAGGCATTTGGTAAATGTTTTGAGAATGTTATGGAAGCATCCTTAGTTAGATATTGCTATGTTTATGGTAGCCTGCAAGAAACAAGCAGGAAAATGGCATGTCTTTGGATTAAAGTAAGGTAAAAATGTGCGAGTGAAATAAGTGATCAGAGTCATCATGAGAGTTAAGTCAGTGTGCTGACATGTATTAGACAAATCTCCTTATTCTTCATAAGCACTGGATTACCTTACAGGTGATATTGAGAGTAATGTACCCTTTCTGGCACCAAATATATAATTCAACCTCAAGCCATTAAAGGTGAGAACTTCTCCCATGCTTCTTAACGTTCATGTTCTCAATGAAGCTAAATTGCATAGTTCTGTTCTGCGACCATCACAAAAGCTATGCATAATAAAAACCTTCAGGTACTGCAAAATACATGCATATATTTTCATTTTTCACACACACACACACACACACACACACACACACACACACACACACACACACACACACACACACACACACACACACACACACACACACACACACACACACACACACACACACACACACTGGTGTACACGTTCTCTCTCGCACACACATACACACGTGAGGAAACACACATGTGCACACACACACACACACGTGTGCACACATACACACGTGCGCACTGCGCACACACACACTCACTCACTCAGATATCTCATTAGAGCGATCGTTAATTGCAACAGACAAATGCTAATGGTTTAACCAACAAAGCAGCTGTGTGTATGAGAAATCTGAATCCACAAAGTAATTATTACATCCAATATTAATTAAATTATACAATTTGGTGTGATACAGTAATTTGGGAGGTTTTTTCTAATCACACACACTCTCGAAATAAATTAGGAGTTACAGAGGCACAGGGGAGCTGGAGATTTCTCCAAAGTGTGTGTGTGTGGAGGGGGGGGGGGGGGTGTAATGTAGTGTAGCATAGCATAGGAGTACTGGGATTTTCACATTTAAATTAAAAAACCATTCAACAGCAAGGAGGGAAGAAAGGAGAGGACAACCAGGGAGTTTACTAGACTAGTGCCAGGAAAATATAGCCTTGTTTTTCCTCCGTGGGTCATGCCATTGCAATGCCAATGAGGAAATATATGGCTATGGCTCTATCGCTGTCAGTGAGTAGCTCTTCACAGACCAGCATCTATAAATGAATATGAATTGTCTCTCTCGGGCCTGTGTTTTGCCACATTCCCTCTCATGAGCAAAATGTAATTGCAGTGTTTTCTGCATAAGAAGCAGCCAGAGAGTTGAGAGTGGCTGTTGTTGCGCTATTACAGAACACCAACAAGGGAGCTTTGTTTTAATCTTTTGATTCCAGACTCTTTTTTTATTTCCATAGTTCCGCTGTGGAATACAACAAGCAAATTTGATTGACAGAACGTTTGCATCTTTTCTTTCTTTTTTTTCTTTTTTATATAAAATGTTATTGTTGTCTTTTAACTCTAATTGTTCTGGAAGGTTGTCAGATGAATTGTTCTGTTTCTGTACTACAGTAGCTAGCTAGCTGGCTCTGTGAATTCTGATAGGACAGAACATACAGTGCATAGTGGGCAGTCCTAATTCAAACAAACACACCTAACCAACTGCTACTCAGAGGCTGTATCTACTCATTGGCTGAATGTATGTTAACAGTCCTTCCTCTCTCCCTCCTCGTCTCTTTCTTTATTCACACTTTTTAATAAAGCAGTACATCTCGCCTCCGGGGGGAAAAAAGCTGGACGTCCGTGGTGGATGGACAGCTGTGTCTGTGGTCGAGGTGAAAATGAACCCCAGGACACGTCAAGGAGTGAGATATCCGACCTAAAATTAGACAAGAAAACCCGTGTGTGTGTATGTGTGTGTGTGTGCGTGCGTGTGTGTGTGTGTGTGTGTGCATGAGCGTGTGTGTGTGGAAAAGGAGAGAGAAAGGTGAGGAAAGAGAGAAAAAGAAAGGCGGCAGAGACAAAACAAAGTGTCCACTCCTGGCCAGCCAGATACGGTAAATCAGGTCCCTGAATGACTCAGGCGTTCACCTCAGGAAGTAGCTTCCTGGAGTCAAAAGTGCACTGGTATTTATATAATAACAGTGTTTCATTCCAGCAACAGCATCCCCATGCCACAGTAACGGGGGCTCTGCCAGCGCTGCCTTCCTTTAATGTTCTAACGCTGCAATTAAGAGCACCGTATGGGAATGAGCGGACATAAATTAACAATGACCCCCCCCCCCCCACACACACACACACCACTTAACCTTCTGTGTTCTCCTCCTAGCTGGAAGAGTATCAGAGAAAAAAGTTTACCATTGTTTTAAATATGGCTTTTAGGTTCTTGGGAAAAGTGCACAGTAGTCAAGTCTTCGCCCTTTTACTTATGAGAACATTGGATAAACACTGTAAATGAGATAATTTAAAAGAACAGCTTCTTGAATAATGTCAATCAAAAAGTGTATTCTTTCTAAGAGCACTCGTATGACTCACTTCTTGATGCCTCTAGGTCACCGTATTCTACATGTCCTCATTTCCCTCCTAGGCTTTATCATTATCTGCATGTATCTGATTTATGGAGGGGAGTTTTGCACTGGTAAAACACTCTTCACATAATGAAGTAGAACTGTTACTGTGATTAAAGGAAATACACAACACTCTGGGAATGTACCTTACTTTACTTCGCTGAGGAGGCTTGTTCTCCTGTGGGCCAGGAAATGTTGACGGGATCAAGATAGTTCACACGTTACAGGTGGTTAAGATAGATTTGCAGTTCAGCTGATCTTTCTCAGGGGAAACATCCCATAGTGTATTTGCAATAACAATGGGCCTGGCATCAAGCCCATGTATTATTGCCACTGAGAATCAAGTGAGTGGGTGGAGGGAGGGGCTGTCTTAAAAACAGCAGAAGAATAGAATACTGTGTTACAAAGAAGGTGACAACATGCAGTATTTTGTACTATATATTAAATATTCTGTAGTCACAACCATTTTCAGTTGCCCCTCCACATAATATCACATAATATTGCGACATTATTAAACTATCTAACGAGAAATAATGATTCAACGATCTAACTAGATGTTCATTTAAGCTCAAATTCAATGGCTGCTCAAACCTTATGGGGGGAAGAACAGTCCCTGCCGTTTAGGATAATGATTCAAAATGTGTACGAGTGTTTAATGTCCCTGTAGTGTTGTCACTATGGGGGGCTCCTGGGATGAGGATGGCGGTTGTTCTGGGTCACTGGTGAAGACGGGGAGAGCTGAGTCGATTAGCCAACTCTTCCAGTCTCTGTGTCTTTAACTAGACCCGGCAGTGCCACACTGAGACTTTCTGTTGTCCTATTATTCTGCTCAATGATTGAGAAAATAATCCAGTCTGTCTGTCTGTCTGTCGTCCCCAAATTCCCCCTATCTTCTGCTGCTTTTCTCCTTTAAATGTCCTCTAGTTACATCCCAACAGTCCACCCTTTTCCTCTATTTGCGTTTCATGGGCTTCGATTGTTTCTGGTTTTATTTGTAATTCTTCGCTCTCTCTTTTCAATAACACCATTGTCAATCAATCTTCACCACCGCTGCTGCTTAGTTTCTAAGAGTGGGGTTAAATGGGTAAAAGAGTAGGACATCTAAGGGCTGGCATGGAGATAGCGGACCGGAAATGCAAAAAATATTCTGCATTGCTCTCCACTTCTTCTGGTTTTGATAACATTCCTATCAAGGACTGATCCCTCAACAAGGGTTATCTAGGGTCAGCGTCTGGACTATGTTAATCCATGGGTGGTATTTGGGTACTACTGCTGTACTCTAAATTGGTTTATGTCTTCGATGTAAAGTCGAACGATCACAATACTAGTTAGTGGCTTGCTGGGTTTGGTGTTATAGATTCATGTAGCAAAATAACTCAAAGGGATCAACAGATATCACTGTTGAGAGTGTATTTTGCCCTGTGGCTTTATTCAACACTGCTCTTAATGACTTCGGGTCAAAACCAACCTTAGACATTCACTGGACTGTAAACACCCTACATAATGTTGACGAGGTGTCTTTCTTCCACCATGATCTCTGCACTTCCAGCAAGGTGCGGTGGCACTGTGACATGTAATTGATGTCCATGTAATCTCCCTGCCAGGGTCAGTGTTGTAGGTTAGAGGCTGGGTAAGAGCAGTCCTGGCCTCTGGCAGCTTCCAGACACTAGGGTACAGTAGACAGTCTACCCAGTGACAGAGTAAATCCTATCAGCTCCCTACAGCGCCTCAACTGACCGCACTAAAGCTAATCTAACCCTGGTCATACACACGCACGGATGCAGACATGGACACAGGCATATCCGCCATCACCCCCTAAAGACTTTCCTAAAGACTATATTTTGTCAGTTGAAACAGGGTGTAGATGTGTAAGGGTCTGGTTGGTAGAGGGGAGAAGGTGGAGGGGGTTGGGGTGTTGAGAGGTCAAAAGGCCAACCCCAAAAGAAGCCCACTGCCTGGCACTCGTTTTGCGTTGAACACACAGTCAGACATTCCCCAACAAGATAGCCAGACTCTAGAAGGTGTTTGTTTTCCTTGCTGATGAGGGCCTGTTCATGGAAAAGTCATCTGTTTTTGGTTCTGTTTCTCTTTCTTCTTCACCCTTTGAGATCCATCCATCATTCAAAGATTTGGTCATGTAATTTAACTTCAGATAACCCCATGGAGAATGTAGCCCAAATGTCTTTAAATGTGCTAATGCTGAGATAATTACATTAGAAACCAGTTCTAACTGTTATAATTAATTTGCCCAAGTACTTGGCAACAAACTTTGAAACTAGAGTGGAGGACCAGACTACATATGTCTGGGGGTTTAAATGAAAGGCTCTTTAGGTGCAGGGGTGCTCAGTTTGGATCAACCTCCTCCACTCCCCCCTCCATGCTTATAACCATTAGCTTTTGTATAAAACCAAATAAGGAGATTTAAGGAGATAAAAGTAAATTGGACTTAATTCCACATGACACGTTGGCAATCTGGTAGAGTAGGCTATTCTGATTCAGTCTAATGACCGTTCGTTCGAACGAGTCATCTGAATGGATTTTTTGGGGTATTTATTTGATTCATTCAAGAGTTATATTACTCCATCAATCATCTGAAGTGAATAGTTAATGTGGGTTAATTTTTATACTGCACAGTGAGCCGTTGCTATAGTTGCATCCCAATTGATACGTAAGTAGAATCTTTACAGTTGGAAATAGTAGGAAACTTTGATCCATGTGACTCAATACTAATTCAGTGTCTAGGCCTTTATGAACATGTCGCGTCATGTCTGTAATGGCTCCAATACATGGATGTAGATAGTGTTAATAGACAGTGGGGTCATGTAGAGGTCAGCTGAGGGTCAGGGGGATCAGAGGACAGGTGAGGGGGAGGTAGTGAACCCAGAACTGGACACAGATATCATCACAGAGGAAGTGGGACCTCCATGTGACCCCATCCCACAATTAGGGTACACAAGCAGCTGCATGCCTTATCTCCCCCTGCAGGTCCCCCACAGCTCCCAGACATGACTGGAGTCTGTCAATCATCGCAGACATGTGATGTCTCACTTAGCCAGAAGATGGGATGGATGGATAGACGAGGAGGGATAAGTGACAAATCACTTCTGCTGTGATTTATCTCACGGAGATCTTGGCACTCTGATGTGTCTGTAGTAGAATCACAGAGATGTTTTTACTTCAGTAGGTAGGTACTCTATGAATGGTGTTTGAAGATCTTTTTTAGGAATAATAGTACAACAAAGAAAGAGGGACAAATTAATTCCTTGCTATAGAATACCAATTCATTTCAGTTCTAGTGTTTTTTAAATCAAAAATTATTTATCTAAAATTCAGATTGGGCAATAAAATACTCCAAAAGACAGGTTGAATGAAAAAAGAAAGAAAAATTGCTCCACAAAGATGATGATAATTACAAAGGAATCTCTTGTCCCTTTAATGTCTCCTCTCCAGAAAGTGACAGTCCCAGTGCCTTTGTCTCTTCCTCTCCCCGATTCACACGGTTTCCTTATAAGGCAGGGTCTAATGATACAGGTTGTAAACTCTATGTAAGCACTACCTTCATACGCCACAAACAAATGACCCCTTTTGACCATAATGGAGCTATATCGCTCCCTGTACCATGGAGAGGTGCAGAAAACAATTTAGAACTGATTGTTCTGCTGTTTAGTGCCTCTCAGCACTGTTTCATTTTCATGGAGAGGAAGACCTTATAATTTTCACTGACGGTGAATCGGGAAAAAACAGGAACATCTTTGTAAGTCAGTGACAGGTTCAGCTACTAGATGGAGGTTAGGTGTGTACGGGTCTTCATTAGCTGCCCAGTGTATTTGTACACATCAGAAGGTGACCTCAAGCCTAGGTCTGGTTTAGGCTGTAATGGCACGGTAATGTTCACAGTCCACAAAAGCTTCACCTTGCTTTCTTCTTTCAGATGTATTAGAAATATTTCAACTGCAATCCTCAAGAACATACTAGAGGTCTCTAAAAGTGTCACTGAAACATTGTGCAAAATTGCATGCTTTATGTATTCCAATATTCCAGTAATATTTCATTTGACCATGTTAAGATGGATTAGGGCTAGGGATGGACTTATGTTGCATGTGTATGCTACAGTATGATAGATCAGTTGAGATCATGCAGGGTCATTTGAAATAGAGTAATACGTTTCCCGGTAATAGGACTCCATGGACTCAGCTTGATATGGCGGAGTCTTATCCATTGATGATGAGTTAGACTCAGCTTGATATGGCGGAGACTTATCTATTGATGATGAGTTAGACTCAGCTTGATATGGCGGAGACTTATCTATTGATGATGAGTTAGACTCAGCTTGATATGGCGGAGACTTATCTATTGATGATGAGTTAGACTCAGCTTGATATTGCGGAGACTTATCCATTGATGATGAGTTAGACTCAGCTTGATATGGCGGAGACTTATCTATTGATGATGAGTTAGACTCAGCTTGATATGGCGGAGACTTATCTATTGATGATGAGTTAGACTCAGCTTGATATGGCGGAGACTTATCTATTGATGATGAGTTAGACTCAGCTTGATATGGCGGAGTCTTATCCATTGATGATGAGTTAGACTCAGCTTGATATGGCGGAGACTTATCCATTGATGATGAGTTAGACTCAGCTTGATATGGCGGAGACTTATCTATTGATGATGAGTTAGACTCAGCTTGATATGGCGGAGACTTATCTATTGATGATGAGTTAGACTCAGCTTGATATGGCGGAGTCTTATCCATTGATGATGAGTTAGACTCAGCTTGATATGGCGGAGACTTATCCATTGATGATGAGTTAGACTCAGCTTGATATGGCGGAGACTTATCCATTGATGATGAGTTAGACTCAGCTTGATATGGCGGAGACTTATCCATTGATGATGAGTTAGACTCAGCTTGATATGGCAGAGACTTATCTATTGATGATGAGTTAGACTCAGCTTGATATGGCGGAGACTTATCCATTGATGATGAGTTAGACTCAGCTTGATATGGCGGAGACTTATCTATTGATGATGAGTTAGACTCAGCTTGATATGGCGGAGACTTATCTATTGATGATGAGTTAGACTCAGCTTGATATGGCGGAGACTTATCTATTGATGATGAGTTAGACTCAGCTTGATATTGCGGAGACCTATCTATTGATGATGAGTTAGACTCAGCGTGTGGTTGAGTCAACCTGAGTAAGCTTTTAAGTTCTCCATTAACTTTTTAAACTGTAAGATCTACTGATGTTTTACACATGTGCATTTCTGTTTCTGCGCTCCACCAGACTCACTCATCTCCAAAGCAACTTTAATTCTTCATCAAGCCATCACATTGAGAATTCCACTCCTGCTTTCGTACAAAGTAATGGCGAAGATTACTCGGGAAGAAAGAAACTGAGCAACTGTTGGCATTAGAGGCCTGTGAAATTATAGCTTCCCCCTTCAATAAGTGCCTGGACTGTTAATCGGCCCAAGTGTAATACTAGACCACGAGTGCGGCAGTGTGAAATAATTTTGCGGAACCATCCACTCATCTATAAGAAAGAGAGAAGACGAGAATAAATGGAAACTTGTTTTAGAGAAAAGCTTCTTCCCTATCAGCCATGGTTCCCATGCATGCGTTTCTACTAAATATATTTATTCAATTTCTGAACTCAGGGGATGGCGGATACTAATCCATTAAATGTCTGCACACAACTTGTTACTCGCGCCTTATTAAAATATGTAGATTAATTTGCGACTGGTTCTGCATTTGATTAGAGCGGGTGGATTGGGTGCTCCAGATTCAGCTCATATTTGTAATCTTCTAAATTTATCAGCGAATGAGAGCTTGTCAATTAAATGGAATGAAATGATGGGAGAGTAAGACTCATCTTCATCTTCTTGTTTTATGCTTGAGTGGCCGCGGAGTTATCATTTACAGGGCTTCAAATAATTGTCAGGAAAGTTTTGTTGAGGGCTTCAGATACAGAATTAATTTGTATTCTTCTCAGAGACAGTGCCTCAATACGCTCTGGTGAAGTGCACCTAGGCTTTGTCAATTACAGTGTGTGTCAGGAAAAAACGATCATGTCATTTGAGATGAGGGAAGGCATTAGGAGAAGACTGCTGTAAAGTAAGATCTTATGGAACGTAATGGAATTTACGTCAGCTTGTTTAAAGACGATTGATTTGTACTTTTCATATTTTATGTGTTTAGGCTTTTTCCATTTATTCAAGCTTCGATTTGAAATGTTTGGCAGTGAAATGAATGTATGTCATGACAAAATATCATGACAATGTCCTGTGAGGTTATTTTTTTCTAAAACCTTCCCTCAGTCATTTGTAAGTCTATAGACAGATAAAGCAGAACATACATTCCCCTATGAGACCACTAGCTTATAGTTGCCCTATAACTCATCTATTACCAACTTATTACATCATAAAACCGCTAGTAAGTAGATGTTCTATTATTTTCTATTGAGTCTCTGCTCAGTCTCTGTGTCCAGGTATGTGCAACTCTGTCCTCCATTACCCTCCAGCCTCTCTGACCCTTATTGGCAGCTGTTCTCTTCTTCAGTTCAGACATTGACAGAGCTGAATGAATCAGCAGAACAATGATCTGATAATGAGCTCCCATACACAGAGCCTCTTTGTCATCAAACACAATAACGTGATTTAGGTTAATTAAATCACATCTAATAGGCAGTGATTGAGCCCAAGTCAAAATGTCTGTCCCTCACATTTTGCTTCAATCGAATTAGCTCCTTTGTTAGGGAATAACTGGGCACCGTGACTGAAGTGTACAGGGGTCATTCAGGACCCTAGAACAGGTTTGCATTGATCTGCCACCCCAAAATTCCCCCCTCGCTCAACCACAATGAATTTGGCTCGGTACCACACTTTGTAAACACTACAGCTAATACCTCAGGACCTCAGGGCAAATTCATCAGCATGGAACAGTCCCAAACATCAATTAATTCCTTTGTCTTGCCATTCAGAACTTGACATGCTAATATCAATTGTATTTCAGATATGTTCTAACTGTCTAACTGTGCTGTGCTCTGAGGACTTTGGGAAGTTGGAGGAGACCCGTGCTGTGCTCTGAGGACTGTGGGAAGTTGGAGGAGACCCGTTGTCTTCTATGACAAGTCTACCTATAGGGCTCTCCCTTTGACCAGACCTGATTCGTGAGGGAAGACCCTCAGGCTCAGGGCTGGCAGAGGTGAAACAGATAGAGAAAGCTGTCTTGACAGTGTCTTGTTTCACTTCCCCTCAGAAATTTCACTTCCACTCAGCAGTATTCTGCAACCTGAGTTTTCCTAAGTTGAACAAGTTTCTACTGTAACAAACTAGCAGGCCAACTTGGAGCAGCCTTTTGTTGGTTTGATGAGAATACTAGAAGCTAGAAGCTTCCCTGATTATCCCTACCCTTCAGTACAGTACAGTGTAATAGGTGAGGTGGTCTCATAGTGTTGTACCTAGACATAGTGAAGCTTAGCTGACACTGGTAGGTAGATTTGTCTGGACAGGGCAGGAGAGACACTCCAGTGCTGAGTGGCTGGCCAGACAGAGTGAGACAGGATTAGAGCCAGCTTCTGACATTTGGCACAACACCCAACTGGGGGCAAATTTAATTTAGCAGTGAGGGGTCACAAGGTTGCTGGCCTAACCTCACTGCTACTGGCATCCAGACAGGTTGACGGTAGTCATACTGTGACAGAACAGCGCCACCATTTTTCAGACAGGGTGGAAGGTGAGGTGGAATTTGTTTTTCTTTTCCTGAATGGTCGCCACTGCTTCCAACAAATCACTGGTACTGTTGCTTACCAGTGTGTTCAATTGTATTTGACAGTCAGCACAGGTCAGAATATCAAATAATGAGAGAAGAGAAGAAAATGAATATTAATGTGTGTGTGCATAAATGGATACTATTGACTGTGTGTGTGTGTGTGTGTGTGTGTGACTGTCTCCCAGTATTTGTGTGAGGGGTGTAAAGGCAGGGCTCCTCAGTCCTTCAGTCACTCATTTCCTCTTGCTTGACTGGGCTGCTTACCCAGGCTGAAAGCAGCACCGTTGTCATGTTGGAGTGTGCTAATTAGGCTCCAGTCTAATTTCCCAGGATGCTCTACTGCCCATTAAATAGCCATTTCAAATTCAAAGTGATTGTAATTGTACAAAGGCATGCTGATCTAGCAATCACCTGGGGTTTTGGCTCGGCTGTTCTTTCCCCCTCGTCTGTTTTTTTATTGTCTGGATCTTTTGCGCCGTATGAAGAGGTCTTAAGTGGTCGCGCAAACAATGCCCCCTGTGCTACCCGCGCTCCCATCCCTCTTGTTCTAATCCTGCCCCTCGACTGGGCCGGGAGAATGTGGGTCAGGACAACCAGGGGTTGGCAAGCGGTGGGGCCAAATTAGATGTCAAAATAAGTGCCTCCTTCTGGGGACCAAGTGGTGGGGAAATCGGTTTAAATCAAACCGGTCACATGTCGAATCAAACCGGTCACATGTCGAGGACCGCGAAAGATTGGTAAAGTCAAGTCAATGACAATTTGGTTTTCCCAACTCACTGCACACGGACCAAGGTGACATGTTTGAAAGCGTCATTAGGTTGTTTCACTGTATTATCAGACGTGAAGAAACATTGACAGGATCTTAATGACGTCCTTGTTAACATATTTAACATATTTGGTTAAGATGGATTTATATGTGAATAGAAGAAGAGTGCAGACCAATAACGGTTAAGGGCAAACTAAGACAAAAATAAGAATATGGCCAAATTAACACTAGTCCAAGAATCAACTCAGAGTAATTAACCAAATGTAAATTGTCATTTGATTCGCTTTAATCCCAGATTTAGTTTCAATACAGAGACTAGCTGATCAAGAGTGCAGCTGGAATTTTGCAGACATTTCTATTTGAGAAAACACTTTGATCTCCCACTGTGAGAGTAATTGGGGTTATTAAACAAAATACAGTGTTAGAGAGGGAAATGATTGCACTGGTCAAACCCTGTTCAACTCACACACCAACAAACCACATGTAACTTAGTTCTAATTTCTTGACCAAAATTACACTTCCCCTTTGCAATTAATTTTCCAATAACAATCTTATCCTCCTATTGTTATTCATTCGAGCTGGATGCATTTCCTTTTATTTGAAAGGTGGAAATACCAATGCTGTTTGATGCTATTTACTCCTGTTATGGGCCTAGCTTTACTTTGTCAGGTGAGGTTTTACTTGTTCTTGAAAGGGATTCCTTGAAGTGACTGGGGTGTCAGGTCTGTGACGCTCCTCTTTTCAATTGTCTTTGCACTTGAAGGAGACGCGGGGACATGTGACTCCTCAGCCGTCACAATATTGATACTGTACGATGGCTGTCGAGGCACATCCCCAGCCTCTAATCCACCCTGACAGTCCACACAGCACATGACTGATAGCTGGTGTGTCATCCCAAATAAAGAAGGAGAAATCAAATGAAATAAAACATCCCAAAGTTGGTTGGGTTTTCTTTTCGAAGTATATAGAGTCAGGTGGTAAAGAAGAAGACGAAAGTCCATTGTCACTAACGCAGTGGGATCTGTTTCTCTACTTTCTTTCTCACCGTGATGTATTAGCTATCTCTCTTCCTCCTTTCTGGGTTGGAAAGGGTGGTTGATGTGATGGTGGCCAGTCCCATTCATTGCACTGCTGTGTCACCCGCGGTTTTATTGTCTCTTTAGTGAGCAGAGGCATTGGATGGGGACACAATAGACTTTCTCAAAGACACCTTGAAGTCACTGATTCATCAGTCAGACAAGGAGCCTGTAGGCAGGTGTCTGTTCACAAAGGGTGACACACACACACACACACACACACACACACACACACACACACACACACACACACACACACACACACACACACACACACACACACACACACACACACACACACACACACATACATACATACAAACACCTAAAACAGCTATTTGCTTTTCTAAAAGGCCCCACGTGACAGATAGGTCCATTAGATTGCTCCTTGTCCACATTCAAGTAGCCCTGACTGCTGTAGCTCAGTGTCCTGTCAGTCCACTGTTGTTTGACCATGAGTTGTGAGCCTGTTAATGAGACATAAGGGAGCCAATATCTTTAGAGTGTCTTAAAGAATGGAGACGACTAGATTCAGATGGACAATGCACTCCCAAAGGCATTTTGAGTTGAATGATGAATGTCACAAGTGATCTTTGTTCTCATTGAATGCGCAAACAACGACGTGTAATTATTTTTTACTCTCATGCACATACTATTGTCTTGTCATTTTCTATAGTCTAGATAAGTGATATTGCCAGGGTTGGAATGGAAAGTATTGGGGATTTT
Source organism: Salvelinus namaycush (assembly GCF_016432855.1). NCBI lineage: Eukaryota > Metazoa > Chordata > Actinopteri > Salmoniformes > Salmonidae > Salvelinus > Salvelinus namaycush. Next base: position 28,260,176 of record NC_052321.1, read on the forward strand.
TCCCGTGACTCCAAGTATACTTCAATATGATGGTTATTATATCAATATTTGCAAATAAAAGTTTCCAACAACATTTCTCGCATAATTCATTTTACAGACACAAAAAGATCCCACCTTGTTTAGTGTATTTTGTTTTGTCGACATTTGGAAAGTTTTTCCTGAAAAAGTTTATGTTTCCATCAGGCTTCTCATCACATTTTCTATCCGACATGTACTTTACTCGGATAAAAATATTGGATGGAAACCTGGTTAATAATACATTTCTAACTTTCTCTAAGACTTTGACTGAGTTTGCAATATCTTAAAGTTCAACATCGAGTTGCACCAGGCCTTTCTCAATATCTGCACACTGAAATGACTGTAGCTGGAAAACGATGTGTTTGTATGGTAAACACTCAGCAGATCATGGGGTGACGGGCGAGTGCTGTCAGACTTTGACATGACAATGAAACGTTTGCTTGGTCATATTGTGTGTATTGAAGGCTAGAGTGGGAGCATGGAGTCATGGAAGTGAGTGACAAGGTGAGAATGGGGAGCAAACTAAACCTTTGCAGATGTCTGATCATGCACCATTTCAATTTCATTTCAGTATGGATGGACAAGTCGCCTACTCCACTTGCAAAGAAAATAATGACATTCCTCAGTTTCTCTCTTATAAAGGCTAGTTTTAAAGCTGTGAAAGTGTGGAGAATTGTAACGAAACTGTCACTGATAATACACAGTCTGTGATGTACTGTAAGCAGACCATCAACAAAGGACCGCCTGCCAAAAAGCTTGATGTTTGCTTTGATATGTTTGATTTGAGTTTTGTGTACAGTATGTGGTATGAGTGTCAAAAGGCCGTGTTTGAAATTATATTTTTTTCTCTTGACTTGCTTTTTTGAATATTTTACTTATTTAGTGTAATAGCTAGTTTATAAACACTGTATAAATCATTTAATTTATATCATGTATTTCACGAGATTCTTTATGCATTGAACCTAACCCTTAAAGTTGAAGGACACATAGCCAGTGTTGTCTTAATGGTACCCACCCTTAGGTGTTGGCTGTGAGCCTACAACCTTCCCTGAGAACATTATGTATTTTGTCTTTCTTTTTTGGTCTCTTTGCCAAGGTTTTTTCCCCCTCTTCTCCCACAGGAAAGACTCTTGAATTTGTTCATTTACCGAGAGGAACAAGTTGAAGGCCAGGACATTCTTTTTTTTCTGTCAGATTTGCAAAGATTAGTCCCATCATGATCCTATTAGGCACAGAGAAAATGTGACTACTTAAGATGGATTTATGGAAAATAGTTATCCCCAAAAAACTTTAGTCTGTGGGTGAATTTGAACCCTCCGCTCCACAGAAGTTATTCCCACTGCAAATTCATCTCAAGGGGCTGCATTTGTGCTCTCAAGGCCCAAAAGTTTGAAAGTCATAATCCCAGGCCACAAGTACCACTTCAAGTTCCCAGCAGGCTCTCCATTCTTGGAACTTTGAAATTGTTGAGGCGGAGCTGATTTGGCATAGGATTAATCTGCCCCAGCACCTGCAGTCCCTCCTGAAGCCAGGTGTTCCCTGCCCCATGGAGATCAACTGGAGCTGGGGTTATGAAAGGTAAATGGGTGAATCAACTTCTCCCAAATGTAAAAAGGCTACTTTATTACAAGTAAAAAAAATTGGGGTAAATATTCATCTGTGTCTCTTTTCAGGTTCCATATTTGATTCCCAAAGAAGCATAAATAAACTCAAATTCCTAATAAAGTTCAGTCTCAGCACACACATCCTCACCAGTGGAGTGATCCCTGCAGTAACAGTACCGCCCTTCAGATTTGTCTTCTTCCCTCCACGGGTCAGAGCCCAGAGCCCAGCTCAAGGCCCCATGGTGGCTGGCACCATCTGTGACGCGAGCAGGGGGTCGTGTAGTGGAAGCCTGGTGGTCATGCCACTGAGGCTCAGGTACATTCCCAGAGCCGGATCCCCCCCGCCCGGGCACCCGGGGGAGAGGAGGTGTTAAAACCTGAAGGGCCTTTGCCTGGTCCCCCTGAGCAGGCAACCATCTGCTCCCCCACCCCCACCCAGCTGGCCACCTTTGATCCCACCAAATTTGAGCTAAAACGAGGATGATGACTGAGGCCTTCCATTTGCTAGTTCATGGAACTGGGTGAGAATGCTATAGGAGTTTTTGGCAGTGGATTGCAAAAGGAAAAAGGAACGCAAGACTGCTGATTTGTAATCACTGAAGAGCTATTTCTCCATACAGTATGTGTAATCCTTTCATATATAATTCTGTAGTGGCTGCTGGAAAATTGTATGCGGAATATGAAACTATTGCCACACCTCATATCCCTAATTAAAGTATGTCTTTGAAACAGATTTAAAATGTGACTCCGGGTCAATTGAAATTGAAATAAAAATGATCAGAATTGCTCCAGTTCATAACTAATTTATGGATCGGTGCCAAATGGCTCATATTGCACAGAGATTAAAAGAGGATTCTGAACTGAATGACCAATTCAACAATGAATCAATGTGGGGGTAGACTACACATTCAGCATTTCCCCCTGCTTCTAACCCAGGGCCAAATTGATTCTGCAGAAAATATCATGTGAATAATTAAAAGCATTGATTAAACAGTGAGATAATATTTAATTAAGGTGGCTCGTTAGAATTCCTCGTGCTACTGCCATTAATGGGTCATTAACACAACTAATTAATTAACCAAGCTGCGGAATACAGAAAGAAATTCAATCTATAATGAGTACATGTTTTTGAAGAAGTTAATTAGGTAATCCTCACTCCCACACAAAGCCCTGTGTTGAATCTTAGCTAGGACTTTAATGAATACATAGCCCTAATGCTTTGTACAAGTATTGGCCAAAAGTTTCTGAAGTCCAGGTCAAGGATATGGACTTAGAAGAAGACGAGGAGTACCCAAGTATGGGATTGAAAATGGGGAATGGACTAATGTTCATCAATATTAAGGCAATTGTTTGTTGTAATTAGTCACGTGAAAATGTGTGTGTACGTGTGTGTGTACATCAGTGGCGGTCAGTGCCGTTTAAGATGAGGGAGGGCAATTTCTTTTTCATAAGCATGGCCTTATTTCTATTACAGTGTGTTGGATGACTGTCATTCATATTCCATTCACCCAGCTCAATGTAACATCAATAGGTTTAGGCTACTACATGATACACACATTTTCCCTGTACCCATCATGGGGTTGCTACAACTTAGCCTTTGAATGAACGTTTACAACGTAGGTGCACACAGGTCGAGAGACAAATTTGAGGTGACAGACAGTGACATTCAATACCACCTTGCACACTCTTGCCTGCATCTAGCTGATATAGGGTGTAATCATTAGTCCAACAGTTGAAAACAAGTTTCTATTGGACAAATTCAGGTATGTTTATCCCCGTTTTGTTCCATTTGCTTCCGTTTAAGAAACGTTTTTCAACAGAATCGGCAGAATGAATACACCCCTGATCACGCGTAAACAGAGCTCACTATCATAACAGCCGCGTTGTATTCTTTCTCTTCCCTTCGCTTGTGGACTTCAATGCACAACACATCAGCTGTATGTGACCAGGCGAAAAAAACTTTCCAAGCCAAACAGCTACACACAGCCTATTTCGTTGTCACCATTTTAGCTAAAGTAACGCCATAGTCAGCATAGCTAATAGAACAAACGTGTTAGTAAACCCGCTACTATCATGCAGTAACTTAAGGGCCCCGGTGGCAATAAATTAGTAATACCAAAAGCTTACTTTGACTTGGAAGAGCCAGCTAGCTAACCCTCTGTTTGAGCAGGGTGTTTCAGTAGCCTAAACTAGCTGCATTTGCTAGCCAAGTAAGTGAAACTGAAAGTGAAAAAAAACATGAAATTACTCTCTCTATTATGTCCCTCTTCTCCTTCATTTTTGGAGGAAATGAATTTGTTCAAAACTGTTCAACCATTGGCTTTCTCTATCTTTGAGTCAACTACTCACCACATTTTATACACTGCAGTGCTAGCTAGCTGTAACTTATGCTTTCAGTACTATAATCATTCTCTGATCCTTTGATTGGGTGGACAACATGTCAGTTCATGATGCAAGAGCTCTGATAGGCTGGAACGGCGTCCTCTGGAAGTTGTCATAGTTACTATGTAAGTCTGTGGAAGGGGGTGGGAACCATGAGCCTCCTAGGTTTTGTATTGAAGTCAATGTACCCAGAGGAGGACGGAAGCTAACTGTCCTCCGGCTATACCATGGTGCTACCCTACAGAGTGCTGTTGAGGCTACTGGAGACCATCTTTGCAAAATAGTGTGTTTTAATCAGTTTTTTGTTGACGTGATTATATTTAGTATAGTTTTATCTAAAAAGCATAACTTATTTAAGGTTTTACAATTAGCATTTTTATTAAACTTACTGAGGAGGATGGTCCTCCCCCTCCTCATTTGAGGAGCCTCCATTGGTGTACATGTGGATTCTAGCCATGAAAGGACACCAGCCATTTACAGTCATTCCAATACAGGCATTCGCTACAGTGTGGGTGGACATAGAGAAACTGGGAGGAAAACACGAAAAAGAGGGGAAGAGGTGGAAAAACACAAGATAAAGCTGCCCTCTGTGTGATCAAGGGTGAGCTCCCCTGGTGCCATCGCTCACCTCTATAGCGTGAACAATCCCCACCCGCCATCCGCCAGCTAACCGGTTTGCATAAATAAAATGTGTTATCTCCCGTCCCCTCGGCCTCCCTATCCTCCCCATCCTGCTCGTCCTCCCCGTTCCTGTACAGCTCAGTGTGTATTTAATCACGCGGGGGTCGACGGGACGGGGCTATTTCTCTGCCGGCATAATCAGAGGGCCTCCGTGGCCTGGTCATATGTTTTAATCCTGGCTTCCTATAACAGCCAGGCCTTATCAGCTCCCAAAGCCTCCCTCCCCTGGGATCTGAGCCGCTGTCTCAGCCACCGCTAATCTGGCCCTGGAAATTGTTAACAGGATGTAAATGCAACTAGGAATGATATATGGCTTCATGTATAACACACAGCGTTATTGCTAAGCGTTTTGCATGCCGCTTCTGAAATTATATACATACAGAATAAGAAGATGGTATTGATTGATGGAATAACAAATGTCGGATATCGTTTTAGATGCAAATGATCAAAGTGGGTGTATGGGACAGTGGGTTTTTTCTCCCGGATGGAGACGATGGAATGCTGCAACTGAGGGATTGGAAGGCTGATCACTAGTCAGCCATTTTAGTTCAACATAATATAAGCTTGGTGAACTAACAATCCTATGGTTATTTCCAACCGTGGTCCGTTTCCTGTGGAACCATTTTGTGTTAGTGTGGCACCACGATTATACATCAGGTGTATTTAAATAGACCAAATTAATATTCAGCACGGCTAACAAGACTAGAAACCTTCACAACCCTGTCATCCCCAATTAGTGTAGTGGGGGAATAAGGAATAAGTTGTGTTTGTTTGGTATTCATTTCTCAGATTCAGGGATTCAATGCCTTCCTGTTTATATGTTACTGTATATTTTTTTCAAAAGGCATCCTGTACTGTCATTTTGTGACAGAAGCAGATTTGTATCAAAGTCAAGTTTATCTCAGATTTGGATGCGTTTTTATTTTTGATGTTTCTGGTTTGATCAGTATTCCTGTCAGCTGAGACATCAGAAAAGGGGTATCTAAGATAAGGATATGCAGAAGATATGCATTAAGAAGAAGCACAAGTCATGTATTGAAATGCATGAAATCTGATGGCAGTATAGTTAATTCTGTCTGTATAGCTATAATATATACATCTTATATCACAAGTATGTTTGAGCTGAATGACAAAAAACGAAACAAATAGGTCAATAAATCAAATTATCTATTTCTGCTCATTGAGTCCTATTTAGGCATTTAGCTACAGAGAACTTCACACATCACAAATATTTTTGGCGGTTATCAGTCACATTGATGTTATTGTTTTTTGCCTGAATTTTTTGGTGTCCTGTCAGAATTGGGACCCGGTCTTTGGTGTGACTTCCTGTCAGGGCTGATTAGGACTCAGAATCACTTCCACTGGACAGGAAGCTGTGTGATTTCTGCTCTGGTGTTACGGTAATTAGAGCCCCCCTTTTTTCTTCTGCAAATATGATGCAAAGCAGCTCAAAGTTCTGTCTCACATGGTTAGTCTCTGTATGACATCAGCTTCTACACAGGGAATATGGAAAGCACACCTAATTGTCACTGTCACCCCAAAACATAATTTGCCTATGCTTGTGACTGGTACCTCCCTCCCTCTCCCAGAATTGGATAGATGATTTCATTGCTCATTGTGGCCTCATAAATCCTATCTTCGTGGATTTGATATTCATGTAATGAAATGTAGTGTCACCCAACTAGTGAATTACTATTACTCATGGAATCCTGTGGGTGGAATGGTCAATGACGATTGCTTGTTTTGAGTGACCCATCTTTAATGGCATGGCATGTATGTGTTTTATTTAGCTGGCACTAGATGACAATAACTATAAAAAGCAAAGTAACCAACTTATCCACACAGCCCCAGGAAGAGCCAAATATCTTACTTTATATAGGCCGACTGCCTGTCAATTGTAATGGTTCTGCCTTTAAATTTCACAATTTAGGGAACAAACAACACCACAAAATGTGAGAAAGTTAAGTTAAATATTTAATGTGGTTTAAATTTAGTGTAATTTATCAAGTACACAAGAAGGGTCCTGCCATGGGGGCACAACCCCTGACAGAGAAAACAAAGCTGATGACAGCAGAGGACACTCTAACAACAGAAGCCTTCTGGCCCAGTCAGACCCTGTTGGGAGTAGACTGTAATTGGCTTGAAGAGACTGACCGACACATTCGTCCAGCAAACTATAATTATAAAAAATCAAATGCTGGGCTTAGCCGCGTGGCAGCAAATTTGAATGGAAATGTTACAAAGACGAGGCCCTCAAATGAGGAATAATTTTTGACCACACTCAGCGGTGCCTCCCAGCATGAGGGTGCTAGGCTGGGGAAAGTTTTCAAGCTGTGGGCTGATTAGGACGAGGATGGGACTCTGCTGGAGGACGGACATCGTAGAGCTTCCCGGAGGAATACATTTGCACCTGCCCCATCCGAAACAATGGGACCTCTCCCCTCACGCAGAGCACTGGGCTTAATTAAAAAAACATATCTAATTTGCACACTCTGCTCGGCTTCTAAATTGGAATCCAGTTCACCACTGAGTCTGTTAATTTGCACAGGAAACAGCAGACTGAGAAGGGATGGCACGGCGTTGGCACGGAGAAAGCTTGGACAGGAACTGGACAAAGAGACAGCCGACATGCTCCTGCTATACCATCCATGGGCAGGCATCTCAGCCCGATTCTTTTATACAAGGGTAATAAAACATCTAACGTAGATTCAACAAACCAGAGAAATAATCCCGGCTTCTTTATAGTTGCTCATAATCTCCATAAAGTGATATCGGCGGAATGGGGATTCTTACATGTCTTCTATGACTGATGACCGGATTGATGATTCCCCTTGCAATGATTATTCCTGAAAAGGAGGGATGAATTATGACAGTTTTCATATTAAGCAGACTTATCTGCTGCAAAGAGCATTAAGAGCGCCAAGTACATCAGCCGATACTATCACAAATTGACCTGCCAATCACCCCGCCCTGGCTTCAAAGGTGCAGATAAGGTATTTGAGGTCATTGAAAGCAGACACCACTGTCTGAATGCCTTCCTCCTATTATCAGCACCGTGTTTCTCTCTGAACCCCAGCTTTCTGGTCTTGGGTGACATGAACAAGACGAGGGATAATTTACACTGGCTACAAAATGGTGGCTATTTCACAACTACAGTATAATAGTAGACGTTTGACACATTTACTGGAATAGCCCCGTTAATACTTTCTCCATGTCTGAAGGGACTAGAGAGGGAGAGAAGATCTTCCCAAGGCTTATGAGGTAATCTCACTGATATTTATTCTTCTAATGACGACTAAGAATGTAAACTGATGGTCACATTTATTCCCAGATGACCCCAATGAGGCTTTCAGATTCAAGTAATGAAACGTACATAAAAGGAACTTTAAATCTTCCCGGTCACAGATAAAATAAGCTCTCTCATATGAAGCAATCCCAGCAAGGTATTAAAGTTGGCAAATGGTAGATAATACCACTAGATTCACAGATGTCCAACAATGGTTCCTTAAGGGTGAATTAAAGCTTGTGCCCAAATTGGATGTAACTAAGGCTTAGATAAAGACTATATTAATGTAGGCTGAAATTTGTATAGTTTATCTACAATAAACCATATTTGAAAATCTTCAAATAGACTTTGGATATAAAATCGGAACATGATTTATCCTCAAAAAATTCAGATGATGTGTTCTGTGTCGTGATAATTGCAATACTCACAGCTCAACGGTGCCTTTAAAAATAATGAAAGACTAACAGAGTTATCCATTCTGAAAGATAGAGGGGTCAACGAGAGAACCAGGGAGAGGGTGAAGGAGAAAAAGATAGAAGGAAAGGGAAAGAGAAAGAGAGTGTTACATTTGGGCAAGATCACTCCTCACGTTCAGCTGGAGCTGTCGTACCTGTCGCTGCGGCGATGACAGTTGGTTTGTTTGGACTGGGGGTCAGGAACGGCGCAGGGGAAGCGAAAGAATGCCGGGGACTCTCAAAGTTAGTGATAGCAGGGGGAACTTGGTGTGAGAGGTGACATCTTGATTTATTGACTCTTGAGGGGTAGAGGTCACTCACTGTTACAGCCAGGGAGAATGACTGGGAGTATTTCTGCTTGGCCATATCTCTATCTTCTCTGGGAAGCGGGGACAAGATCTAGTACTTGGTGAAAATAGTATTGAAGGAAATAAATCAGAAAACTATCTGTATATCACTCTCCATTGCTTGGTGTTAACTTACTGAGCCTGAGTAACCTCAACAAGAACAATATGTCTTCAGTTTGACTTTGACTCACTAAAAGTACATAACAATCACCTGTACTCTACTATGATACTCTAAATAAAAAATGGCTTTTCAGTATTGTTATCACAATAACGATTCTAATGACAATGTGAAAACTAAAAGGACCCCTAATCATGCATCCATGTCTCTCAAGCTTTGATCCACCTCTCTTCAGCTGTTGTTTTTCTCCTGTTGACTTAGCATTCTGTGGCAGCCATCTTGTCATCACCACCGTAATGACTAAGCTTCCAGTATAAAGCCCTAATGAGAAAGCACACAAACACATTCATGTAGCATTGCAGCGACACACGCGGGCACACACAAAGATACAGTATGAAGCTAATCCCCCCAGCTATCCAAACACTGCTTTTCATATTGGTCCCGTCGTTGCCAAGCGTTTGGCCTACGTGGCCGTGGGGGCAGCTGTTGACACTGTTACCATTGCGTTTCCTGTTCAGCCTGCCAGCTGCCTCTCTTCTATTCTCCTTGCCCCCCCTCGACGGACGGGTGAAACAAGTGTTACCAGCCGGCCCGACGACAGACAGCTCCTTTCTGCCCGTGGCTGTTACGGTAGGCCTTTCATGGCACAAAGAAAACCAGTGAGCGTGGAGAACCACAATGGCCCCACAACGCATCTCACCGAGCCCCCGTTCATCAGCACACACCTTTTGCCCTGCCGCGGGATCAACAGCGTGGGATTGTCTTAACACATATAAAAGACACATACATACGGTACACCAATCACCACTGGAGAGGGGCATCTGGAGGGTGTCTGTGCCCTCTCTACACAGAGGCAGGTGAGCCTGTGTGTACGCTTGTGTGTATGTGTGTGTGAGAGCTGACCGCAGATCTAAGGTTACTGAAGTTGATTTTGTAAAGCGAGACACATTCATTTTTGTCCACGTCATTGCAGGAGCATCAAAAAGGAGAAAGATGAAAATGTATTTCATGAAAGATGATACCAAATGAGAAGAACAAAAACCTATGTAACAAAGTCTATTATTGTTTTGGTTGTCTGATGTCTCACACTAGGCCTACAAATCATGGCAAAACAAATTAAACATCTGTCAGTGTCGCAATACTACTCTCTTTGAGTTATGTGACAGAAATGTATAATGTCTGTATATGCAAACTAGAAAAGCAGAAATCAATGTGTATGTGTGTGTACAGTATGTGTTAGTAGTATGTGTTAGTAGTATGTGTTAGTACAGTGGTTCCCAACAAGGGGTACTAGGACCCCTGGGGGTACTTGAGAAGACTCATGAGACCATAGACCTACTGGTAAAATGCATATGAGGGGGTACTTCAGGGGTACTCCGGGAAGAGCAAAATTCAGTTGATGGTACAATAACTGAAAAAGGTTGGGAACCACTGTGTTAGTAGTATGTGTGTGTATGTATGTGTTATTAGTATGTGCATCAAGACTATTCCAACCCTCATCCACTTCAAATATTGACGGTCAGTTAGTGTGTAGAGTATTCAGGTAACTATGCATAAGAAAGAAAAGACACAAGGCTTGTCATGTAAATGCATCATTACCATCTTAGGAAAATAGGTATTCAAAGCACCAACCAAAACAATGATTTTCCTAATGCGCAAGAGATGTCATTTTATACCACATGATCGATAATGAAATATGACTTTTTGAAGGGAGATGGTCTTTCAAGGAGAGGACTTTGAAAAAGTTTTCCTCGTTATTGACAGAGGCAGTTTTCTCCTCTATATCTGTGTGTGTGAGGGGGGGGGGGGGGTTGTGAGGTGTCACATGATTAAAGTGGAGATTGGAGATAGTGGGATCTGTGCGGTATGGGGAGAGATAAGGGAAGAGTAAGCATGTTTAAAGTGTCCTGTGATCAGCCATTGTGCGAGGGAGAGCGGTGACAGGTGTACTATAGACAGGCGTGCTGTGAAAAACAGATATGTGACTCCTCTAAAGTTGCATCGACTAAACTAAAATTAGAATGTTTTCAACGGTGTTATGGGACTGGAGGATGGTTGAACAAATATGAATACGTATATTAGATTTTTTGTTGTTGTTGCAATTTAAATAAATAAATAGGTTTTCTTTTCACATACATCGGATAGGTGCAGTGAAATGTGTTGTTTTACAGGGTCAGCCATAGTAGTACGGCACTCCTTGAGCAAATTAGGGTTAAGTGCCTTGGCACATCAACACATTTTTCACCTTGGCTTGGGTTTTTCGAACAAACAACCTTCCGGTTATTGGCCGAACAGTTTAACCGCTAGGTTACCTATTCATACATTCTCAATTATTTTATTCATTTTATTTCATTCAATGAAACACAACTCATAAACTCAAAAAAGTCGTCCTATTTGGTTGTTTGTTGTGAAGTGGTGGGATGTGGTGCATTTAAACATGCAGCCCAATTCAGGTCTTTTTTCATTAGTTGGTGTTTTGACCAATCAGATCAGCTCTAAATCAGATCTGACGTGAAAAGATCTGATGTAATTGGTCAAATAACCAATTAGTGGAAAAAATATCAGAATTGGGTTGCCTGTCTAAATGCAGCGCAGGAGACGCATGATAAAAACAAAAACTCACCCAGCTGAGACTAAAGCAGGACCTGCCCAGTCAGCGTATTCTACCAGCCCAATGGCTCAACCACAGCGTATGAGGAGAAGAAGGCATGTCCACGCTTCAATATTCAATAAATATAATAAACATCTCGGTGAAACAAATTGTTCATAAGCTACCTGTTTAATTTTTCAGAGCTCCTTGAATCATATATTTCCTTATTAGTTTGGAAGTGTTGGGCCTGTGTTGGGTGGATGGATGACGCTGTCAGGACCTGGGCATAATGGTTGGAGCTGTATGAGTGATTTCTACCAGGGAAAGCCTATTAGGGCTGACAGGGGGATGATGATATTAGGCCATCATCATTCAGAAGACACCGCCTCCACCAACCCCACACCCTCATCCATCAGACCAAAACACCCGGCCTCCCTCCCTCACTCTCTCTGTCCCTCCTTCCCTCCCTTTCTGTGTCTCTTTCATTCGCCCTCCTTTCCAGGCTTACTGTCTCGCTTGCTTTCTCCCTCACCGACACTCTCTCTCTCTCTCTCTCTCTCTCTCTCTCTCTCTCTCTCTCTCTCTCTCTCTCTCTCTCTCTCTCTCTGTCTCTCTCTCATCCACCTTCTATCCTAGTCTCTCTGTCTCTTTCTCCCCCTCACACTCTCCTTCCTCTCCTCATTTTCCCTCGCTCCTCTCTCTCTCTGGTGGCAAATACAAAGACAAATTCTGCCCTTTTCTTAGCCCATGAAACATTTAACATTTCATTTCATATTCTGTCAGACGCAAGTAAAACATGGCCTAATGAATCTTACTTATTGTCTACCCCGAGTGCAATCAGCGTCTAAATATGAGATCCCTGTCCCCTGGCCCGTATCCATTGTCTTCTTGGCTTCCCTTCGCTCTGCTCATCCCCAGTTACAGTTCTAAGTCTTCCTCTTACAAGCCTGGAATAAAATCACTATAAACGTAAATGCTCGTTTTCATTCAAGCACCCAGATGAGCACTTGCCTCCCTAATTTTACAAATGTGTCAAGGTGAATAAAGAAGGGTGTCAAATCGTTCTCTTCATGTCCTCAAAATAGTTCACTTTTATATCTAAAAACGCACATAGCGACACACCTCTTGTCTTCAAAGCAACACATTGTAAGGAGGAGGGTGGAGAGATGAGTTCTCCCACAGTGAGTGGAATGAAGGAAAAGCAACACTGACCGTTTTCATGGATAATTAGAAGCTGAAATACAACAAGGAGAGGAGACCTCCTCAGTAATCCATGTGACCCTGTAAGTCCCTCTCGGTCCCTTTCTATGTGTCCTCTCACTTTATGGGGCCGTGAACCTGAGACTCGCTGCCTTAGCTTTTGGACCACGTTGCCCTGGTTGCAACCTCGGTGACCTTTAACCCTGCAGTGAGCGGAGGACAGCCATTGATGAGAGAGGCTGGTGCTGGTGGGGCTCCTCTCTAAGCTGGTTTCACATGGTGATCAATACAGCCATAGCTAAGAACACCCGTTGGCCTTGACAATGGAGGGCTATTGTGGTCTGCAGTCAAACGGTGTCAAGAAGCCATCCCTCTCACCGAGAGTTTGCTTTTGGGTTTATTACAGATCAAACATGCTATCGGCTCATCATTCAATCCCTTCAACTTCATTCAATCTGTCTTTTTATTAGTCTTATTATGATCTGTCTAAGGCACTTTTCTCACAAAGACAGAATTTTGGAACTGCCACTATCTTTATTGTTTGATTCCTCTCTCATTGATATAACAAAAGCGAGTGAAATCAGGCCTATGGCATGAAAACACTCTAATTGGTGCTCATTAAGCATACTTATGCATGCATTTGAAAAGCTGACGATTCCTAAAAGAGTCTGGGCAATTTAAGTCCCTCAGAACAGTGTCAACGAGAAGGTATGTCTAAAACCCAACTACCACGACTGCCAGCCTTCTCCCAGGAGAGCATAACGCATCTTCAAACAGTGTTCATGGTTTACTGATTTCCATCATGTCTGCTTTGAATATTGCCAGAAACTTTATTTTGATGGGATGAGGTTTGCTATGCAGATACAGGTCAGCACCGTATTTTAAGACGTGGTCCCTCCCATTGGAATACCTATTTTTGTCATTCATTCTGAAATGAGGAGCTTGCTGGCTGTATCAGAGAGAGTATTAGTGAATACGTTTGGTGATGTCTTCATGAGCAGTCAGTCAGCCACCATGTCCCTCAGGCCATCACTAGGGGCCTGACATGACTTCCTCACTTTGACAGATTTCTGGATCTCCTTTAATGATCAATCTCGGTCTATATCTGTGGAAGGATATGGAGGACAAGGCTGTTATACGCTTTATGTGAACTGTCATAATGGCTACATAACAATGTCATAATAGTGACATACTCTAGCACACTGTCAACGCTAGCCAACTAGCTAACCTAGATTAGCTGTGATATAGGAACGTAGCATTCTTAAATGTTAAATAAGGATGCATTTGCATTAGGTCTTCATGTACAGCTTGGTGCATTCCGTACTTCTTTCATGTGGCTCAGACTGCGTGCTATATCATTTTCTGCCAGCTGCTATATCGGCAATACAATAAACATGGTGTTAATATATTTTCACCATGAAACTCCATTCAAATGGAAAAGTGGTTTTGTACATGTTACATGCAGTAGCCTTCTCAGAGCCCCGGAATATATGATACGCCTTTGAAATAGATGCCGGATTATTTGGGATATGTGAATATGATCAAAATGAGAAGAGAGCGTGTTGCAAGGCCTGCATGGCTTTAAAGGTTTTATGCAAAACATGATATCTCTCCGCCTTTCCATTAACTGGCTGTATTGAATTACTTAATATGTTATAGACATTTTGCCATGAAGCAATTAAAGGATTACTCTAATACAAATCAGGCTGGCTGTTTGCTGTTGTGCACCCCCTGTCTGGCAGGTTCAAAGCACTGACTGGGCATGTCACTGGAATTACACACACAGAGAGAGTGAAAAGGGAATAACATGCCAGAGAAATACCCACAATACACAAGGGTTTATGACGGTTTCAACCGACAACAAAGAAATACATGTGTGCTATCAGTTAAATGACTGTTATGTTGTAACACTTCCAGACGGAGTGACAACAGTGAGTTTGGCCGCAAACAACTTAATTTGATCAGCTTTATGTAAAGCAGCCAGTCGTCTGGGAGCCACCGGTGAGAAGATTAATTGTAAATGTTTACAATGGATTTTCGACTGTGTGTTAAACACGATAATCCAGCCAGCGACCCAAGGGATGAGAAATAACAAATTAATAACAAAGGATGCCTGCGCTTATCGTCGGGCTGTTGTCTACGCAGCGTGTCAAGACTCCAGACTGGTGCCAGTCGTCCTTCCATCAACATATAACATGTTTATTAGACCTGCTGCAACTATGGCAACCCGCATCCATTTGGAAAATGCCCTTTTCGTAAATACTTATTTAAAAGGTGTCGTAGCATCATATTTTCATAACATTTTCTGAGGCTGTTGACAATAGGGTTATTATTATTATTTACTGATGTGTTTTTCTTCTTTTTCACTTGACTGGCAGGGTCAACGTCATTAATTGGCTGAGGATAGTGGATAGCGAAGTAATTTCTTGAACACGAGACACAATTACCCCTGGCCAAAGTCAGACAAAGGCGAGAGGCTTTCACACGTTCTTCTACTCTGAGAGGATGCTAATGATGAAAGAAGGGGTTTGATGATGAGAGAGGGGGGTCTGTTCGACCCTCCCGCCACACTGCAGTCGCAGTCTAATCAGCTCTATCCCCCTTCAATCAAGAGAACTTAATTAGCTAGTGTTCACAAGGTAAACACAGCTCACCAAGGCTTTCAACAAACAATCACCATACAGTACACCATATACCAGGCCCAGCCCACACATACACTACATGACCTAAAGTATGTGGACATATGCTCGTCAAACATCTCATTCCAGAATCATGGGCATTCATATGGAGTTGGTCCCCTCTTTGCCGCTATAACAGCCTCCACTCTACTGGGAAGGCTTTCCACTAGATGTTGGAACATTGCTGCTGGGACTTGCTTTCATTCAGCTACACGAGCATTAGTGAGGTCGGGCACTGATGTTGGGCGATTACGCCTGGTTCGCAGTCGGTGTTCCAAATATCTAAAGGTGTTCGATGGGGTTGAGGTAAGGGTTCTGTGGAGGCGAGTCAAGTTCATCCACACCGATCTCAACAAACCATTTCTGTATGGATCTTGCTCTGTGCATGGGGGCATTGTCATGCTAAAACAGGAAATGGCCTTCCCCAAACTGTTGCCACAAAGTGGAAGCACAGAATCATCTAGAATGCCATTGTATGCTGTATCATTAAGATTTCCCTTCACGGGCCTAGCCCGAACCAGCTCCAGACCATTTTTTTTTTGTTGATCTTAGGCTTCTGTGCGGCTGCTCGGCCATGGAAACCCATTTCATGAAGCTCCCGTCTAACAGTTATTGTGCTGACGTTGCTTCCAGAGGCAGTTTGGAACTCGGTAGTGAGTGTTGCAACCGACACAGACAAGTTTTACATGCTTCAGCACTCGGCGGTCCCGTTCCGTGAGCTTGTGTGGCCTTCCACTTCGCGGCTGAGCCATTGTTTCTCCTAGACGTTTCCACTTCACAATAACAGCGCTTACAGTTGACGGGGACAGCTCTAGCAGGACAGAAATTGACGAACTGACTTGTTGGAAAGGTGGCATCCTATGACGGTGCCCTGTTGAAAGTAACTGAGCTCTTCAGTAAGGCCATTCTGCTGCCAATGTTTGTCTATAGAGATTACATGGCTGTGTGCTCAATTTTGATACACCTGTCAGCAACGGGTGTGGCTGAAATAGTAGAATCCACTAATTTGAATGGGTGTCCACATACTTTTATATATATAATGTACATGTTTACCCACGGAATGTGAGAAAAGGCTTTATTTATTAACAGTTCATTAATTGTTATTTTTTAGTAATTTCTTCAGTATTCTTGTTGGTGGAATATATATTAAGATGTATTGCAAAATGTTCTACAAATGCTGTATTTCATAGACTGCTGTTTATTCATTTTACAGCTTCATTTTGCTGTCAACATTAACATATTTTTTGTAATTTGCCAAAATGGTTTTAGGTTTACCATCGCAAACCATTGCAACCAATGAGCCAATGTGAGAAAAGCGTTAAATCATAGAAAATAAAATGTCCAAATAGGGTCAACGTCCAGTAGGTTGAATAGTAGTGTGTTGTCCCCTGTGTCTAATGGGTCTATTCCCTCATGTGCTACAGGGAGAAGAGTGGAGATTGTCAGTCCCTCAGTAGCTACGCCCCCCTCCCCTCTCTCCCCTAACGCTCCTTTTACCTTCCCATTTTCTCCAGCCTATTCAAGCCTTGTCACTCACTGCTTTGAATTCCATGAACTCTAACAGAGGGTACACTACCTTAAAGAAAACCCGTTCTGTATCAGACTAGAAGGGGACTTGTATAAAAGATATATAGGTCTATTACAGTTGAAAAAATGTAATGTGTGTCTATCCATATTGTTTACAGTTTGTCAAACCATGTCCATCATTATTTACAGAATACAACATTCTCTTGGTTTATAATTTGATGTCTTTAGTGTCAGCATCCTTATTTACATACCAAAAGTCAGAAATATATAGCATTACCAATGTACATTACAAAACTTTAGTTTCCTTACCCAGTGCAAAGTCAAAGCCCACTCTTCATTGTCAGTCCTCTTGCTTTTTCCCTCAACTAGTAAAATCTTAACGTAGTCACATATTAAAAAAGGGGGAGAAATGAAGAGTCAGCAGAGAGAGAGCTGGCTGGTGGAGAGAGAGAGAACATGTGTGTTGGGCCTGAATGTGCTGAATAAATACAGGTCATGATTTATCTGGCCCAGAGAGCCACTCTCAACCTGCTGAGTCCTGAGTCCTGCCTGATGAGAAGAGCCTTTATATAAAACAAACCCTGCCTTTTTAATCTGCTTGCTGCATGCCTGTCTCTGTCTGTCTGTCTGTCTGTCTGTCTGTCTGTCTGTCTGTCTGTCTGTCTGTCTGTCTGTCTGTCTGTCTGTCTGTCTGTCTGTCTGTCTGTCTGTCTGTCTGTCTGTCTGTCTGTCTGTCTGTCTGTCTGTCTGTCTGTCTGTCTGTCTGTCTGTCTGTCTGTCTGTCTGTCTGTCTGTCTGGTCTGTCTGACTGCCTGCTTGCTTGCCTATCTGTCTGCCTGCTTGCCTCCAGCAGTATTCTGCTGAAGCCCAAACTATATAACTTTTAGATGTCCCATAGTGCCTGAACGGTTGCACACTGACCAGGGCAATGACTTTATTGAAGTAGCCAGGAATACAAATTGCACTGCAAACATGAGAAGGTTATTAGCTATACAGGGAAGCATACTTTGGGATATAGAGTAGGTCTTTGTATGTAGGGGGAGAAGTTCATTTAGAGTAAACTCTTAATGGTGGGTGAAAGATTAGCTGACTGTGCTGTCATTATGCAGTGACTAGATCACTGTTTATGACCAAATATGCATTCTGCTTCCCCTAAAGCTTTTCAATAAAACATAGTGATTAAGAGGTGAGCAAATCTAAGAGGTGAACAAACTAACGCAGAATATTATCTTGCATGAATTATATAGATCATAGACTTCTAGCTACAGTACATAACAAAAACGCATTTTGCTTTAGCCATCAATCTCCCAACACAGACACGTTTATCAACCTTTTACTCAGCTCTCCTTTCCTTGGAGGACTAATCTAACCATGCGTGAAAAGGCCAAAGTCCCCCACTTCAACTTTAAGGGGTTCACAATTTGCACTGAAAATGACCCCTTTCAGTTTAATTACTGAAAATCTCACTGGCCGGTCAAGTCCTCTTTTGTGAGTGAGGACCTTGATGACCAACATGGCCCAGAACTTGACGGATGACATTTCACGTAGAGTGTCACTAACCCCTTGTGTGTCCCACTTTGCCAGCAGGCCAGTGACTTGATTGACAAGTGACCAGGACAAAAGCTTTGGGTCAACAAGCCATTTAAGATCCATTATTATGGAGTGAACATTGTGTCCCCGGGCAGGTAAACACATCTCCATTGATCCGATGGAGAGATAGAAATATTTTGTTCACCTCCATCAAAAACCCTTTCACAAAGGCGAAAGGCAAACAGTATTGAGAGGAGAAAAGCAGGGCTGGAATAAGCCTGACATTCTGGTCCATTGGTAAATAATGGTGTAAGCTAGTCAGGCTATCCATAACCTCTGAAACTGCTGCCTGCCAAGATAAAATGTGAAACCTGTTTCTCCAAAGCCCTGGAAAGATCAACAGGGCTGATGTGGTTTTATTCTCCTTAATGTCACATTGAGTCTGGGCCTGTAAAGGATGGCTCAGGGTAAACACTAATGACAAGAATGCTCTTAGAGGGTACAGATTGGAAATAAATGACACTGCTCCATGCTGCTGAAAACCCACTGCACGCCAGTCTGGATCACGCAGACAGACTGATCTGTTTTCTGTGACCTTAATAAGATGTGTACTATTTAAAAGACTAACTATATTTATTTTCTGTTCTTTAAGGTTATGTAGCATGTAAAAAAAGTTGTGTGTAATGTTGTACTGCACAGTCTGTAGTAAGTAGACACTTTGACAACGCAGCCATTAAATGCTATTCAAATTCAGCAAAAAAAATAATAATTCACATTCACTGTTGGCCCACATATATACAATATTTTTATTTAACCCTGTGTTTTACATTAGTGCACAGCATTAAGGTAGCATCCCCACGCTGTGCATTAATCACCAGGATTCTACTGGGGAAGTTGCAGAGTGGAGGCGTACCCTTCTTCATGGACTCCTCATGAGCCTTTTCTTTTAAAAAGGGACACAAACAGTCAGCATGTTGTTATTTCTGAACTACTCCGCTTAAACTGAGAGCAGAGGGCACTGTCTCACAGCGGGGTAGTGGACAGCTCTTCCTGGTATAATGACGCATAACTAGTACACTTACATTCAGTCCTGGGGGATTCAATGAGGAAGGCCTCAAACGTACCCATTATACTTGAGATAATGTCAGAGAGTCACTCGCGTTCAGTGTTATATTTTGGTCTCTTTCTGATCATACTTTCCTTTGCAAACATCCTAGCTAACAATCCTCCCTCTCCTCTCTTTCTCCTGCTCTCTCCCTCTATCTCTCGCTTGCTCTTCCCCCTCTCGCTCTCACTACCCCCTCTCTCCCTCTTCCCTCTCCTCCCCTTTCCCTCTCCCTCTCCATCTCCCTCTCTGCCCATTCCCTTTTTTAAATTTCAACCTAGGTAGGATGCTACTGATATCCATCCCTGATCGGGTGGTAAGAACAAGCACAGTGGGGAATTCACACTATATTAAAAACAATTGGTGCAACAAAGAACTCGAATCAGCAGAGAACTTCATGAGCAAATGATCAGCTGTAAATTAAAACCCATTGCTGAGCTACATGGTAATAACACTCCAGACCGCTCCGGCAATAATCACAATCTGTGTGCTTAGTGTAATCACCCATCTATGCAGTCGTCCCTCTCTGCATGCAATGATCAAACATGCTGTCCATTTCAAATACAAATGTATTTCAGGTATTTCAGGCCTAGTATTCATAGAACTTGTATAGTTAAGTATGACAATGAATTATAGAAAGGGCTTATATTACATTGGGGAGGCTGATGAAAATGCTATAATTCCAATAATACCCTGCAAGTTTTCTGTACATCTAAGCATCCTCTCGTATTGTATTATACTAAATGATTTCTCTGCAACATCAAAACACCATTACTGGGTGTCACTGTGATTCACAGTAAAATATTTCAAGCCACTTCTTTGTTCTTTCCTCAATCTGTAGATTTTTTTCATTTGAAGTATTCATACAATTCAATATGTTCCTTATTTCCACGAGAGCTTTTAAATATACACTTATCGCAAACTCTTTTCTGCTTTCCACTTTTCCTATCACCGCTTTATGCCACAGAATTAGGATTATTTCCTGTTTAAACTTGTGTTATCGCAAATACACAGAAACAGATTATTTGCATAAGTATCAACTAACTCCTGACGCATCATGATAGGGGTTCACAGCGTGGAGAAAATATACAAATATAAGCTATACTCCCAGACTCGTATTCCAATGCTTTTTAGTATAAACTACCGTCTTGTTAAATGTTTCAGGCGAAGAATCCTTACGTGATGGGCTTGGTGTTTCTCTGTATTTTTGGGGGTGGTCATGTTTTGGAATGTGTGTGTGTGTGTGTGTGTGTGTGTGTGTGTGTGTGTGTGTGTGTGTGTGTGTGTGTGTGTGTGTGTGTGTGTGCGTGTGTGTGGTTAGTGATGTGTCTGTTTGTCGAATTTTTATGCACCGGAACCCATATTACTTGCTGTACCTTGCATTCAGCTGGGCCCTCTTGAATACAAGCCGATTATGGATAACAACCACATTACAGCACGGTACATCAAAGACCTAGCTTACTGCACAGTGGGGAGCCACTCTGGCACGTTTCACAATTCCAACCATTCAAGGAGCTCTCACTGGAAACATGTTATGCACTAAATGTGTCACATAGAAAAGTGTTTTCTGATCCATTTCACTCCAGACCCTGCCGGTACCGTCTGTTTGTGCTGGTTTCATTAAAAAGCCGAGGGATGAGAGGGAGACAGAAGGAGAGAGAGATAAGAAAAGATTCAGAGATGGACTTGACTATTGAGTGTTATAGTCTGGTGTGTCATGGGACTTGCACTGAAAACGGTTTATTAACTACTTATAAGAACCTTATAGATAATACCTTAGTGACATAATGCTACTGAAGATTAATACAGCCATTGTAAATCTGGTACTATAGTACTGTATTATCATTTGACTGGTAAGAATTCCAGGCAGTTCACCCGTGATACAAGGCAGTATTCAATGTCCATCCATGTCTGAGGATGTCAGGAGATGACGTGGAAGCCAGCCACTAGGGGCAACAGTGAGTGCTGTTTTTGATATCTTAGTTTTAAACCTATCCCAAATCTTACCCATTACCTTAAATATTCGGAGTTAACCTGTTGAGGACAGAGGGCGCTGTTTTCACTTTGGGGGAAAATCGTGCCCAATTTAAACGGCCTCGTACTCAATTCTTGCTCGTACAATATGCATATTATTATTACTATTGGATAGAAAACACTCTCTAGTTTCTAAAACCGTTTGAATTATATCTGTGAGTAAAACAGAACTCCTTTTGCAGCAAACTTCCTGACAGGAAGTGGAAAATCTGAAATCGATGCACTGTTCTAGGGCCTGCCTATTAATGTCCTTGATATTTATTAGAATACATGCACTTCATACGTCTTCCACTAGATGTCGACAAGCAGTGAGAGAAGAAATGGAGTGTGTAACTTGATCTGGGGTCGAATAATAGCTCTCGGCATGACGTGTCACCAGTTTCCTGTTTTCTGGAGAGCGCGTGAAGGGACCTGGTATTGCCTTCTGTAAAGCTGTCGTTATGGACGACTAATATCTCCGGCTTTGATTTTATTTGATACATGTGACAATATCATCGTAAAGTATGTTTTTTCAATATAGTTTTATTAGATTATTGAAATTTATTCGGGACGTTAGGCGTGTTGCGTTGTGTGCCTTTGTTCAGGAAGGAGAGCTTAGCGCCACTTTGCTAGCTTTCCGTGCTAATTGACTGGAGAAGAGGACATTCTAAATCCAAACAACGATTGTTCCCGACAAAGGACCCCTTGTACAACATTCTGATGAAAGATCATCAAAAGTAGGACCCATTTTATGATGCTATTTCATATATCTGTCGTACATGTGAAATAGTCGTTTGCGCCCAGAGTTTGGGCACTCTCTCGCTATACCTAAGCTGGATGTCGTAATGAAGTTATTTTTAGAATTCTAACACGGCGATTGCATTAAGAACTAGTGTATCTATAATTTCCTATACAACATGTATTTTCTAGTAACGTTTATGAATAGTTATTTGGAGTGTCATAAAAATATCCGCACATTCTGGGAAAAAGATGCTACGTTAGCACAATGTATAACCACTGATTTCAGCTCTAAATATGCACATTTTCGAACAAAACATAAGTGTATGTATAACCTGATGTTATAGGACTGTCATCTGATGAAGATTTATGAAAGTTAGTGAAAATTAATATCTTTTGCTGGTTTATTCCCTATCGCTAACGTGCCTATTGCTATCGCTAATGTGCCTTGATGAATGAATGCGGTAGTGTGGTAGGCTATTGTAGTAAGCTAATATAATGCTATATTGTGTTTTCGCTGTAAAACACTTAAAAAATCGGAAATATTGGCTGGATTCACAAGATGTTTGTCTTTAATTTGCTGTACACCATCGATTTTTCAGAAATGTTTTATGATGAGTATTTAGTTATTTGACGTTGGTGTCTGTAATTACTCTGGCTGCTCTCGGTTCTATTTCTGACGGTAGCTGTGATGGTAGCTGCAATGTAAAACTGATTTATACCTCAAATATGCACATTTTTCGAACAAAACATAGATTTATTGTATAACATGTTATAAGACTGTCATCTGATGAAGTTGTTTCTTGGTTAGTTTGGTTGGTTCTTGGTTAGTTAGGTTGGCTTTGTGCATGCTACCTGTGCTGTGAAAAATGTCTGTCCTTTTTTGTATTTGGTGGTGAGCTAACATAAATATATGTGGTGTTTTCGCTGTAAAACATTTAAAAAATCGGACATGTTGACTGGATTCACAAGATGTGTATCTTTCATTTGCTGTATTGGACTTGTTAATGTGTGAAAGTTAAATATTTCTAAAAAATATCTTTTGAATTTCGCGCTCTGCCTTTTCAGTGGAATGTGGGAGGAGTTCCGCTAGCGGAACGCCAGAGCCAGACAGGTTAATGCCTAACCTTATTAGGAATTCTGAGTTAACCCTTTGACAAGTACGAACACACGGGTGTGATCATTCTACAGTGGTCCCTGCAGCGCACTCTCAAACCGGTGTGATTAGAACGCTAATTTAGAACGTCCAGTTATGATTGATGTCAGCGTTTGAGCTAGCCACACTGTTTTTTCACAGAAACATTTTGCACAAACAGTCTTTACAAAGTTATGACCTGAATGTGACCAGTTTATTTTTGGATGCAATGTTCAGACATTCACAGAAGTAGCGACAGCATAACACAATCATCCAAACTGGAAAATGTATGCTACATTAGTCGTAGCGCTAACTGAGGAAAGAGTGACCTAATACAAGTGGTCATATTTAGCAGAAACCATGATATGAATTAGCTAAAAGCAATTACTATTTACAATTCATCACATCACAAGTGAGCTCACCAGTGATCAAAATAATTGAGTAAAACACTTTCTAAAAATCGAAAGTAAACTGACGGGTGTGTCGTCTACCATCATTCACTTCCGGAAGTTTACTCGAAAGACGAGTGAACCATCCCTTCACCTCGTTTTGTTATAACATCTTTGGTCTGACAGACATTTACTTGACAACCAGAATGCACTGTATGATGTCCACAAACATAGCGCCACACATACTGTAGCTACAAATTAGCTTAGCATTAGCTCATCATAATCAGTACAACCTTCAGAAAAGTATTGTATCCAAATCGTGTGTCCATTACAATCTATGCAAGAATCGTAATGCATGATTTGTCACCAGGGAATAAAACAGTAAATACATCATGCTCCATGGATACATACGGTGTGCTACTGTGGAAATAACAACACGATATACATCAACTATAATGATAACGTAATAAGGTACTTACTTTAATAGGAATGCACACGTCCAAAGTTATTATTAGTACGGAAAACAACATTGAAGGCAATGCGGGTGCCAACAGGAAAATGTGCCAGAGGGGAAAAAGTTTGTGTATGTTCTGTTCTGACTGGAGATGTGCAAATGTCTGCATACTTGATCTGTGGAAATACTGGGAAAGTGCTTGGGCTCTCTTCGAAGAGAGAAGTTTGTCCGGCTCAGTAAAGCCTCAAACGTAAATTGTCCGCAACAGTGAAATGGGCTACTTCTATGTGAATTAATGAGGAGGCGGAACATACCTCAATTCAAACTTTTGTTAGAAAATAATTTGAAATGGAATAATTCGATAATTAATTTGAAACATAATAATTAGAAGACAGCGTGCCCTGGTTTGAGGGCAACTTGGGTTAATGGTCCTGTTGTGTAACAATCACATTTTGGAACACTGAGTGCATTCTCACCCACATGAAAATAACTCACGCTGGGGCAACCGTTAGAGATATTTGGAACTCACGCGTGAAAAGGTTCATTCCTAACTTTAAGAATTCAGAGTTAATGCCTAAACTTAACCTTGAAACGATACAGAGAAGTAACTAAACACTTTGAAATAACATTTGACAAACATGGATAAACGTCTAATTCTGACATGAGACTGTGAGAGCTTGTTGAAGAATTCAAGTAGTAAACACAATGGAGAAAATAGCTGCTTTTACCTCTTTGTGTGAATTTTTTTAAATAAAATCATGCATACAAATCTGTCCTCTAGCGTGAGTTGTGAAGTGTGTTCACTTCATGTTTCTGTTAGAATGTTTTTGACAAGTCTGTGTGGTTTGTTGTCTATTTTTGGCTCAATTGTACTATAATGAAAGACGTTAAATGAGTCACGCATACATCAGTGAAAGGTGGACCCCGTGTATTTTTGGCTCAGGATATGCTTGCATGGGTCTGTCCTCATTCTAGAAATGCAGGTCAAAATATAACATTCACAAACATGCATCCTTTACTATTTTTAGCCATTTCATCATCATATATCTGCACGCATGGTCCAAAAACGACTAAAGCAAGGCCAATCGTACTATTTTCTTCATCACAAAATCTAGATGGATCCAGCTCATTCTCACTCAGTCAAACTGAAAATGAAAGAAAATCCAGCCTGGTCTTAGAGAAGATGTGCTAGAAAATAATGGGTATGTGTTGTGACATGAAACATGGGACTTGGATCACATCAAACTAGACCATCTTTTGGGGTCGCACCAAGATCATTTCCCATTGCTCAAACCAATGAGAGATCAAATTTGATCCTTCTTCAATGCACATTACACCCACACAACTGCTTCACTTCCAAGGAAAGTCCTATGTGCATATTGACTTCAATCGAGACTGAGACATCTGTCGAACTAATTACAGTACCAGTGAGTAAATCTGGAAACAGTTATCGCTGTGTTAAGCAGCTGTTTTTCACTCACAGGTGTATGATAGCATGATGCTCAAGATGTGTTTATGTATTTGCATAGCACTGGCACCTGTTAATGAAAGCATTTGTTTTCCACCTAGTCGCCATGCTCCTCTAATAAGCATGGCTTTTCTCCCACAGCCATCCTAATGACTGTTATCACACCACTATCTCTGAGCCAAGACGAGGAGTTGTAATAACCTGCAGGTGACACAGGATGCAGGGAATGTGTGAGCAAAACCAACGTGCCATTGTGCCAGTCATTGGGAGGAAAAGGGAGGAAATCCTCTCACAATGGCTCATTTTAAGGAACATTGGGTAACCCTTCATTTTACAGCATTTAATTACTAAGTATTTACTGGGTAACATGGCCAAAAGTATGTGGACACCTGCTCGTCGAAAATCTATTTCCTAAATAATGGGCATTAATATGGAGTTGGTCCCTCCTTTGCTGCTATAACAGCCTCCACTCTTCTGGGAAGGCTTTACACTATATGTTAGAACATTGCTGCAGGTACTTGCTTCCATTCAGCCACAAGAGCATTGGTGTGGTCAGGCAATGATGTTGGGCAATTAGGCCTGGCTGGAAGTCGGTGTTCCATTTCATCCCAAAGGTGTTCGATGGGGTTGAGGTCAGGGCTCTGTGCAGGCCAGTCAAGTTCATCCACACCGATCTCGACAAATCCTTTCTGTATGGACCTCGCTTTGTGAACAGGGGCATTGTCATGCTGAACCAGGAAAGGGCTTTCCCAAAACTGTTGCCACAAAGTTGGAAGTACATAATCGTCTAGAATGTCGTTGTATGCAGGAGAATTAAGATTTCCCTTCACTGGAACTTAGGGGCCTAGCCTGAACCATGAAAACCATTATTCCTCCTCCACCAAACTTTACAGTTGGCACTATGCATTGGGGCAGGTAGTGTTCTCCTGGCATCCACCAAACCCAGATTAATCCGTCGGACTGCTAGATGGTGAAGCGTGATTCATCACTCCAGTGAATGCGTTTCCACTGCTCCAGAGTCCAATGGTGGCGAGCTTTACACCACTCCAGCCGATGCTTGGCATTGCGCATGGTGCTATTAGGCTTGTGTGCAGCTGCTCGGCCATGAAAACCCATTTCATGAAGCTCCCGACGAACAGTTCTTGTGCTGACGTTGCTTTCAGAGGCAGTTTTAAACTCGGTAGTGAGTGTTGCAACTGAGGACAGATGATTTTTACGCATTGGCGGTCCCGTTCTGTGAGCTTGTGTGGCCTACCACTTTGCGGCTGAGCCATTGTTGCTCCTAGAAGTTTCCACTTCACAATAACAGCACCTACAGTTGACCGAGGCAGCTCTAGCAGGGCAGAGACTTTTTGGAAAATAGGCATCCTATGAAGGTGCCCTGTTGAAAGAAACTGAGCTCTTCAGTACGGGCCATTCTACTGCCAATGTTTGTCTTTCGAGATTGCATGGCTGTGTGCTGGATTTTATACACCTGTCAGCAATGGGTGTGGCTGAAATAGCCGAATCCACTATTTGAAGGGGTGTCCACATACTTTATTTTGTTGTGTACATAGTAACAAAAACTAAATACATAGTAACAATTTAGTCTTAAATGTATTTACTAGGAACCAAGCAAGTTAGTACTACAACTCAGTTAGAAAATACAAAGTCACAAAATGTAATTATATAAGTAAGTATATGTAAGTAAGAAGGTACAGTACTGTAGGTACAATTAAGTACAAGCTAACAACTATTTAAATATTTAGTAACACCTCTGTTTCAATATAATAAGAAACACCAAGGAACATACAAAGTCAGAAAATGTAATTATATAGTAACACATTTTTGTCCCAACGGTAAGTACAAGTAAGAACCAGCTTATCTCTTTTAAAGTAATACCTAAGAAACACTAATGAACTTACATGGTCATTTAGCATTTATTACCACGTAATTACCAAAAAAACATCTTCAAGTCATCCTCTTGTGTTGATATTCTCTCCCGTTGTTTCGATTTACTTGACTTTTAGTTACCATGTATGTTCATAGTAACAGGGCGTTAAAATGAAGTGGTGTCTTTTTACACATAGATACAGTGTAGTGACTTGTGAGGTACCACTGCATTGGACGACTCCATCCCATGAAGACAAAAGCAGTCTGTCCGTGATCTTACTCTGTTGTGACATGGTACCACCTTCACACAGACAAGCACACAATTCAGAGTGAAGTTCAGTTCTTGAAAATCAAACAGACCATCTTAAGTGTAAACATTTATATTCACAATCCTATCAAAGAGCTAGCATAACAACAAAAGTAAATTGCATATATTTCTATATGAATATGTGAAAATTGATTTTACATTAGCTACTTACATCAAGTCATTGTATCCACATGACATGAATATAAAGAATACAAATGTGACTGAATAGAATGACTGCATACATTCCAACCAAGAGCTAACATAGAAGATTACTAGTCAAAGCAAATTGACTTGCAGAAATAGCTAGCTATCTGACCATTTCACTTGACAGGAAAAAGTGCCAAAGAATTACTGTAAAGTATACAAAAACTATGCATACATGTAACATTTCCCCAAGCATGTTACCTCCTAAGAATATGATATCTAAACTCTCAAAAGAGCTAGTTACATTCTGTATGAAATTAAGCTAAATTACAACCAAAGCGGGAGCTAGCATGCTAACCTAATGTAATGTCATGACGATTCATTAGCTTAATTAGCCTAGCACGCTAGTGGACTTTACAAGCTAGAATAAACCTACAAAATTTAATTTCTAAATAAACGCTGCTTGTAGTAACGAAAGCAAGTCCTTAATTATCTAAATCAAAAGGTGCCCAACATTACCATAGACATAGCCCGTGACCCGTCACATCAGCAACCAGTGGCCACAACTGGCCACATCAATGCTATGGCCATTTCCGAATATCCGTACTTGCTTTCTAAATAGTAGACATTTTGGGTTTTATAGTATGTGAAACTTAAAATATTTAGTATGCTTTAAATGCCATGATGTCATACTCATTTTGGATTTTCATCTAGTAGAATTTTCTGCACACTATTGAGGAAGAGAATCAACTTTCAAGACCAACGTGAGTCTGACAACAGCTGATCGTTGAGGGGATGCGCTGTACCAAAATGAACGAATGGCGGGAATTAACACCAATTGCGCATTAGATGACACATTCTCAGTAGCCTAGTATGCAGATATTTACAGGTAGTCGGACCGGGCCACAGTGTCCCATGACCACCTCTGTCTCAGCCTCCAGTATCTATGCTGCAGTATTCCATGTGCCGGGGTGCTAGTGTCAAGCTTTTATATTTGGTGTAATTCTCCTGTCTTATCTGGTTTCCTGTGTGAATTTAAGTATGCTCCCTCTAATTATCTCTCTCTCTCTCTCTTCCTCTCTTCCTCCCCTCCAGGGGGACCTGAGCCCTAGGACCATGCCTCAGGACTACCTGGCCTAATGACTCCTGGCTGTCCCCAGTCCACCTGGTTGTGCTGCTGCTCCAGTTTCAACTGTTCTGCCTGCGGCTATGAAACCCTGACCTGTTCACCGGACATGCTACTTTGTCCGGAACCTGCTGTTTTCAACTCTCCCTGTCTCTCTCTACCTTTGAATGCTCGGCTATGAAAAGCCAACTGATATTTACTCCTGAGGTGCTGACCTGTTGCACCATCTACAACCACTGTGGTTATTATTTGACCCTGAAGGTGGACTGGGGACAGCCAGAAATCATCAGGTCAGGTAGTCCTGAGGCATGGTCCTAGGGCTCAGGTCCTCCGGGGGGGAAGAGAGAGAGAGGGAGTGAGAGAGAATTAGAGGGAGCATACTTAAATTCACACAGGACACCAGATAAGACCGGAGAATTATATAACAGATAGATAGCGATAACAGATATAACAGCTAGATAGCCATTTTTCACAAGTCAATTTGCTTTGGCTAGCATCTTCTATGTTGGCTTGTGATTGGAATGTATGCATTCATTATTTTTAATCATATTTGTATGCTTTTATATTCATGTCATGTTGTATGTAAGTGTAAAAAATATTTTCACATATTCACATAGAAATTAATGCAATTCACATTTGTTATTATGCTAGGTATTCTATATGATTGTGAATAAATGTATTTCTACTTAGATAGGTTTGTTTGGTTGATTTACATTAATTAAATTTACATTTTGTGTGGTTCTCTTATTAGTGAACATTTTTCCCACTTTGACAAACTGTATCACATTGTTATATTGTACTGGAGTAAACTTGAAAGTATCTGTTATTTACATGGTATTAGCAACAGCTTCATTCTACAGCCCTCTTACCTCATATCTACCCTGTAAGTGTGAAGGTGATACCATGTACCAACAGGGTAGGATTACAGACAAGATTGTCTGTTGTCTTCATGGAAGGGAGTCATTCAATGTATCGACTTTGTATCTACCTGTAAGCAGACACCTCTTCATTTTACAGCCCTGTTACTACATACTACAGGAAAACTACAGGAACATTACTTGGTACGGTTATGTATACACAATAATTAGACTAAATCATAAAGACGGACACATGACCTGCAAGTATCTCAAATGAAATAAAATAAAAATGTATTTTTCACATGGGCCGAATACAACAGGTGTAGACTTCACTGTTAAATGCTTACTTACGAGCCCTTTCCCAGAAATGCAGAGTAAAACGTTTTATAAATAATGAAATAAGCAATTAAGAAAAGAAAGGAACTACAAATACAATAAAATGACAACAGCAAGGATATAGATAAGGAGTACCGGTACAGAGTCAGTGTGCAGGGGTACGATGTAGTTGAGGTCATTGAGGTCATTGAGGTAATATGTACATCAGAGGAGGCTGGTGGGAGGAGCTATAGGAGGACGGGCTCCTTGTAATGGCTGGAATGGAATCAATGGAATGGCACCAAACACATGGAAACAACTTGTTTGACTCCATTCATTTGATTCCATTCCAGCCATTACATTCCAGCCCGTCCTCCTATAGCTCATCCCACCAGCCTCCTCTAATGTACATGTATGTAGTGGTAAAAGTGTAGGCAATCAGGATAGATAATACACAGAGTAGCAGCAGTGAATGTGAAGAGTGTGGAATTGTGTCTATGTGTGTGTGTGGCGTCAATATGCATGTGTGTGTGTTTTGTGTGTGTGAGCGTACAGTGCTTTCGGAAAAGATTCAGACCCCTTGACTTTTTCCACATTTTGTAACTTTACAGCCTTATTGTAAAATGGATTAAATAGTTTTTTTTCCTCAAAAATCTACACACAATAGCCCATTATGACAAAGATTTTTGGAAATGTTTGCAAACGTGTACAAATGTCAAACTGAAATATCACATTTACATGTATTCAGACCCTTTACCCAGTACTTCGTTGAAGCACCTTTGGCAGCAATTACAGGCTCGAGTCTGGATATGACGCTACAAGCTTGGCACACCTGTATTTGGGGAGTTTCTCCCATTCTTCTCTGCAGATCCTCTCAAGTTCTGTCAGGTTGGATGGGGAGCGTTTGTGTGCCTTTCTCACTCAACATTATTCACAATTAATTTCGGATTATCCGTAATCATGGCAGCATCCACATTAATGTAGAAGTGTTTAGAAACATATTCTACATATTCAAAATAATCTGAAACACAATGCATCCAATAAGTTTGTAGAGTCACACGCTTGATGTAATCATTGCGTGATAGGAATATGGGACCAAATACTAAACTTTTGACTACTTTAATACACATATAAGTGAATTCATAGTTTTGGTCCCTAAAGTGGGGGGACTATTTACAAAAAGTGCAGTAATTTCTAAACGGTTCACCCGATATGGATGAAAATACCTGACAGTCTGCACTTTAACCTCATCTTCATTGTGTCCTTTCAAATCCAAAGACTTCAGAGCCAAAAGAACAAAAACAAATGGCACAGTCCCAATACTTTTGGAGCTCAATGTATTTACCTAGTAAATACATCGTAATTAACGGGCTGTAAAATGAAGGTTAACCGACAATTGGCATAATTGGCACTGGCAGGTATTGGTGGCACCAACTGTTATAGGGTTGGTGGCACTATAGTGGTAATAGTGCTGAATTTACCATTGCTAGCCCAACAGAGCTTTAATGTCACACTTCTTTTCCAATTTCTCTAATTTCTCAGATCTCTTCAGATTGAACTCAGCACTCAACCCCATGCTGTCGACACACATTGCCAGTGAGAGCAGGTGAGAACCTGCCAAGCCATTGCCTAAACCCATGCCAGTCTAGGGAGGTGAGGAGCTGCCATCCTCCACAGCTAACGAGAACAAGATGCTGGGATATTCCTCTGGGCAGTATACAGCAACTGTCTCCATAAAAAAAAGCAGACCCAGAAACTCCATGAAATAACATGAACAGTTAAGAAATGTTGGCTTACACTCTCAAAGCCCTCTCACCCAGTAGCCGCTGATCTGCCATGCCTAAAACTGTGGATATTTTCGAGCTACTCCATTACGGGGAGAGCTTAATTAAGAGTATTTAAGTGTCTATTAAAAAACACCAATGCTTGCCTGCCTCTCCCTGACCTCGCCTTCCCTCTCTATCTCTACCACTGCTGCTCATTATAATGGTATAATTGCAGGTAAGCATCCTACAGTATCAACAGGTTTAATTACTAAAGTGAGAGGGGTTCACAGTGCCAACTCGCCACCGAATAAACCTGGGCTGCAGAGGGATAAATAACAATTATCGGAATCAGCGCCATTGTATTTTATTACAGAGAGGCCCACTGCTCGAGTTTCTTGATGACAAAGCAATGTGTTCTTAATGACTGAACTACTAATCAAATGTGTTGTTTACACTTCTGCAGTGTGCAAATCTGCATGTGGATGTTGAACAGTTCAACCTATTTTTCAGGTTATCGTCCTATGACAGTAATATATATTGATACAAAACAGCATATATTTTTGTAAAGGTCTACTGTTTTTGTAAATGATTATAAGCTGAATCAGTGTACTGGTTCAATACTACCATGTACAGTATTATATTTCCACATGTACTCCTCCCCTCCCTCCCACTTGCTTTACATTCAGACATGAAGGGCTCTCACTATTTTGTCTCACGCTGTTCTGTTAGAGATTTGGGGCACTCTCAAGCACTGGACAGCACTTGTCTTTTATTCACCCCCCCCCCCCTTCTCCTTTAAATCCTCTCTTTAAACTCTGTAAACTAGTCTAAAACGCTGGGCATGTTTTTGTTCCAGGGGCTTCTTCTGGCTGGATTAAACAGCCTGTTTTAGAAACGTGTGTCTCTGTGTTAACCCCGTGGACAGCCCCTTACAAATTAAAACATACATGCCTTACAGAGGTAACGCACACGTAGAGTGGGACGAAGCAGTTTTTTTCCTCTCATGTGAAGGGTTAAATATTGTACTAATCGGCTCTAAGATAGAATGTTTTGTCATCCCTCGGCTGCTAATATGCCCTAACTGGATACTTATACTGTATGGGAATGCTCTTTTTTTAATTCTTTTTTTTAACGTCTATCCTGTCTCTGAACCGTCAAATTAATCTTGCATTTGATCCGTCCATTTTCTACGTTTTAGGTCTTTTAAAACCCCTTAAAGCTTCTTAGTAACAGTTGGTCGATCAAAGCCACACAGCCCTCCAAGCCTCTCCTGAATTGGGGCACAAGTTTAGGATTGTCTGAAAGGAGGGTTGGACACAATAAAATGGTATTGTCTGACTCAATAAACCAAATGTGTTATTCTTGAACTGAAGCGCGAACACTGTGGGAGAATACAGAATTGCTTTCTTCAATCGTATTATAGGTCTTTAAAGGATCCTGTTTAGAACTTGTGGACCAGATCCAAACCCTTCAGCATAATCTTTGGTTTAGAAGTACAAAGCCAGGTTACACAGTCTATGTGACCTTGAGTTACCAGTATTCTAACTACTATTACACTAGTAGATCTCTCTTCTTAGATCCTAAAGCTTATCTGTTAGAGGTAAACCAATTTCATCAAAGTCACCTTATGCGCTTTTAGATCTCACGTACCAATTCCAAGTACCAAGTTTCACTACACCTAGCTAAACCCTCTTCTTTCTAAAATGATTCATGTTTGAATGAAAACAGCTTAATATTATTTCAACAATTTAATTACACCCATAAGATGAAGCACGTTTGAGTGTATGTATGTCTGTGCAGTTTATGTATGTGTGTGTGCACCTGTGTGTGTCTGCATGTGTGTGTGTGTGTGTGTGTGTGTGTGTGTGTGTGTGTGTGTGTGTGTGTGTGTGTGTGTGTGTGTGTGTGTGTGTGTGTGTGTGTGTGTGTGTGTGATTTGGCGGGCCAGGGGAGGGAAGGGCAAGGTATCAAAGATCACAAAAAGTGTATGACAGCTGACAATTTCAGGCTTTTGATTAGGATTTGTTGATATGACCAGTCCCTAGGTCTTTCCAAACTCACTCCAGGGATTCTGAGCTGCCTGGCTATGCAACAGACGGAACAACCAGCCAGTTGACAGAATCATCAGGCAGTACAGGCGCTATCTCCCCACTGCCTTCTCTACCTCCCCTCCCGCTGAAACCCGGGTAATTAGAGAGTCAGGGCAACATGCAGAAACAACAGCCACAGTGTGCACCGTGTCATGGACGGTACCAATTATTCTGCAGCCATTTTGCGTGTGGATGCAACTCCTTCCCCACAGTAGCCCTTGTTTTAACGACACACATACAGGCTACAAACAGATGCCCACATACATAACACGTATACACAACTTCACATTTACACACACGGGCACATACTGTACAAACACACACACACACACACACACACACACACACACACACACACACACACACACACACACACACACACACACACACACACACACACACACACACACACACACACACACACACACACAACATTACTGGACAATTACACTAGCTATTCTGTACACTAAATGAAGTAGCAGACTTAATCCTTACTGCTTTGGTGCTTATTATTTCGTAGTATGTTACTTCAGTCGTAACACTGAGAGCATGAGACGACGCTACTCATTATTGTCATCTTGACCGTATAGCTGCATCGAGGTGCTCACCTCTACACATCTTGTATACCTCAGAGACATACATCACATCACCTGGTAGCTGCTGTCATTACTACAGACACTCTCACACACACTAGTAAGGTAAGACACAAGATTCATCTTAGACGTTTCCTTCTCTCTTTCTCTTTTTTATTGAACAATGAAAAGTTAGAACAAAAATCGTTGATGAAAGCTCACTTGCATTATGTATACATTTCAAATGATGACAGTAATAATGTCTAATGACCACTTTCCTCTTAGATCTTTCGGTTAAATCACCCTTGAGTAATCCAGCGTAAATGGGCTATTATCTTCCGCTGTAATATTAAATACCGTGGACAAATTGTCCACTTGCATTTAGCAGTAGCCAGAAGAATCACTGTTGACGGCAGGCTAATGTTTTTAAAACACCTATTCTACTACAAAAAAACAAGCTTATTGCAACATTTGCTCACCCAGCAGACCGAGGGCCACTGTCCTCCCGTTTTGTAAATCAGAAGCACACGTTTAGCTACTGGAATTGGAAAAGTGGTTTTAGACCAACTCATCATATGAGCGTAAAAAAATGCACTTAATTCAACGTATGCTCTTTTTTTGTTCTTGAACAGCAGTTCAGGAAATGAATTCCATTATTGAGGGTGTATAAGAAAATGTACCATTCAGTGAACATGTGATGCACTTTACATGAATAAAGCAATATGGATAGATGTTATCAGAGGCTCAAACTGTTTGTATTAGCATCGCTTTATGTTTACTAAAGCTTGGTTACTATGTTGATATTTAGGAGAGCAATCAAAAATGTTTTTGCAATATACATATCATTCATAAAACACCCATGAATGCATCAACAGTACTATCACAGCTCCAATACATTGTATTTCCTAGACCGTTGTGTTGTCAACATCTTATGTAAACTTGTAGAAGATGAAAACTACCATGCCTTATTGTTGACAATTCATTTATAAATTTGATATGGTACATAAGACTGAAATTGGCCAGACACAACAAAAGTGTGTTTTAACCATTATTTGTACCAGTAATACTAATATTGTATATTGTATGACATTGGCCCTTTAAACCAGAAAGCCATAATTTTCAAGCCAGTGGACACCCTCCAATTCCACTAGCACTGAAATTCACGGCTCTTACAATTCAAAGACTTCTGTATAATCATACCCGGCAAAAATCTGCACCTAAACCTGTAAAACACTAATGTTTATTGCAAGTACAAATTGTATTAGCCTTGCCATAACTGAGATAGGCTCTTTCAAAGCTCAGTCAATGGGGCTTATACCTCAATATTGCCTTCCGTTACAAAGCAGTACCACCAGAACTAAGTGGAACGTCATTTAGATGGTAAATCTCAAGTAGATTAGCCCTATACTTATAAACTGCTTAATACTTAGAAAAATTCCCCCTCAACCTATGACGGTAGAATCATAGTATTTCTCATTAAGGCTAGTGAGAGAGAAACGATTATGTTAGCTCTATGTATTATCATTGGACAAAGTATAATTATGTTTTTATTCAATATGTTACTGAAAGGACTTTCCCAGTTCATACTATGCCTTTGGAGAATTCTGAAAACACCATATTGATCATTATTTGCTCGTGAGTCCCTGAGTATTCCCAAATTGTACTTCACACATACTGTAAATGTAATAATTTGAAGAAAATACCCAGCAGACTATTGATATAAAAATATATAATTCTCACTATTTTAGTGTATTGTGTCGCTATTCACATTGGATTGGCAACATGGTTAATATAGCCAGCATGCCTAAAGAGGTCTTAGGAACATACTAATTCATGTATTGTTGACACAACTATTGTGAGTTAGGGGTGAAGCAGTGAAGATATATGTTAGATTTTGAAACTACATGTCTCATGAAACAGTGTTATAAAGAAAATGGGTAAAGGAGGAGAAAAGGGGATTGACTTTGACATTGATCTTAAACATAACAATCTCTTCTCAGTGAAATGTGTATACTCAGGACTCAGGCAAAGCTGCATACACAGTGGAGAAACCCCTCTAATGAGAATATAGTGTAATTGATGTCACGCCAAGGCAAGATTGGGATCGTTTCTTAGTGTTCCTCTCTTTGTGTGCTGCCATTTCAGAAATACGCCCTGTGAACTTTACCAGTCATTTATCCTTTCATTTTCCTCTCTAAACAAAAGCTGTGCCCTCTTTCTGCTCATCACGCCGGCAATACCAGAGAAACGTGCAGCATTAAAGAGAGACGAGACGCAATTAGCCAAGAAATTACTCTGATCTTGGTGACATTTGGGAGAAATCTTAACACAATATACACGCCAGTTCTCTGATTGACAGCCTAATCCGCGTTTGATGGGCGCGGGTCCACGTTCATCGAGCAGAGTCGGACGCCAGCAGATAACGAGTACAGCTGCACAACCCTGATATATCCGCCACAACTCGTCACCGGGCAAATTCCTCCGGTTTAAATGATGATGAAAGTATCGACCATTAATGACAGGATCATCTCCCTGCCTGAAATAAACGCTCTAATCCCTTTTGCCAGGTCCATGAATTCCAAATATGAGTTATATAAACTGGGGGTAATAAATCTGTGTTAGCTCAGTTGTGTTTTGAAAATTGGACCAGCCCTCTTTGTCCCTGCTTGAAATGCAAAGACGAGACCAGGACATCTTCGCTTAAGCTGAAACATCAAGTGAGTTATTGCTTTGGATAGATTAACTTTTGCTGCAATAAGAATTGCAAATGGGTGAAGAAAAAAGGATGGAATATCCCTGGTATTGTGGACTGAGATATGTATGTTTGAATACAGTCAGAGGCCAGTGATTAATATCACATAACCTTTCAGGGGATAGGCCCTCTATTGCTTTATGTGAGTGATGAGAGAACATCGTACTCATTGCATTATAATGACATTAATCTTGGGCATAGCAAGATGACAGAGATAGAGAGAGAATGCCAATGTTGGTCAGCAGAAATGTCTCTGATGAGCTGGTGTTTGTGAATCAGAAAGGAGATTCAAAATGTGCATGTTATACTGTAGTCTCAGAAAAATGCAGTATGGCTGCATAGGATGGTAGCACAGTAATAGTGACTCTAGATTCATCATTCTGTTAGAATAATTGTGTGGCATCAAAAACAGATTCCTTTGGAACTACTAAGGCTATTCATCAAATTACATTAATATCCAGAAAATATTGACGAGGCCTAGTGTCCTTTCTCCAGGTGTCCATGCCCCATACGCCTCTCCCTAAACTTCATACTGTGCAATGGCAATTTTCTCTGAGAAATAGCCTACTGTCATCAAGTACTTTTCCTTGAAGGGTATTCATAATCATTGTGGGGGGGGGGGGGGGGGGTCAGGCTGAGGAGGTACAGTCAGTTTTACGTGGCTAAACTATTCAGGCCTTCAACTTCTCCTCACACACTGTATAATCCATATGCTCTTCACATGTCAACTTAATTGTCTGTAATAATTTGCATTGAGGTTTTGAGTTCCTGAGCCATTGTTTCAGATACATACTGTACATTGCATTCAGAAAGTATTCAGACCCCATGACTAACTCCACATTTTATTACGTTACAGTCTTATTCTAAAATCGATTGAAACACATTTCTTACCTCATCAATGTACACACATTACCCCATAATGACAAATCAAAAACTGTTCCAGACAAATAAAAATAAACATAAACTGCAATATCATATTTACATAAGTATTCAGACCATTTACTCAGTACCTTGTTGAAGCACCTTTGGCAGCGATTACAGCCTTGAGTGTTCTTGGGTATGACGCTACAAGCTTGGCACACCTGTATTTGGGTAGTTTCTCCCATTCTTCTCTGCAGATCCTCTCAAGCTCTATCAGGTTGGATGGAGAGTGTCGCTGCACAGCTATTTTAAGGTCTCTCCAGAGATGTTAGATCAGGGTTAAAGTCCGGACTCTGGCTGGGCCACTCAAGGACATTCAAAGACTTGTCCCGAAGCCACTCCTGCGTTGTCTTGGCTGTGTGCTTAGGGTCGTTGTCTTGTTGGAAGGTGAACCTTTGCCCCAGTCTGGGGTCCTGAGCCCTCTGGAGCAGGTTTTCTTCAAGGATTTCTCTGTAATCTTGTTTCTCATGGTCTGAGTCCTTTAGGTGCCTTTTGGCAAACTCCAAGCAGGCTGTCATGTGCCTTTTACTGAGGAGTGGCTTCCATCTGGCCACTCTACCATAAAGGCCTGATTGATGGAGTGCTGCAGAGATGGTTGTCATTCTGGAAGGTTTTCCCTCCTCCCAACAGAGGAACTCTGTAGCTCTGTCAGAGGGACCATCGGGTTCTTGGTCGCCTCCCTGACCAAGGCCCTTCTCCCCCGATTGCTCAGTTTGACAGAGCGGTCAGCTTTGGGAAGAGTCTTGGTGGTTCTAAACTTCTCCCATTTAAGAATGATGGAGGCCAATGTATTTTTGAGGACCTTCAATGCTGCAGAAATGTTTTGGTACTTTTCACCAGATCTGTGCCTCGACAAAATGCTGTCTCGGAGCTCTACAGACCATTCCTTAGATGGCATGGCTTGGTTTATGCTCTGACATGCACTGTCAATCTGTGGGACCTTACAGGCACAGGTGTGTGCCTTTCCAAATCATGTCCAAGTAATTGAATTTACCACAGTTATAGAAACATCTCAAGGATGATCAATGGAAACAGGATGCACCTGAGCTCAATTTAGAGTATCATAGCAAAGGGTCTGAATACTTTTGTAATGTTTTGAAAAAACGGTTTCCCCTCGTCATTCTGGGGTATTGTGATGTCATTATGGGATATTGTGTGTAGATTGACGAGGACATTGTTTTATTTAATCCATTTTAGAATAAGGCTGTAACGTAACAAAATGTGGAAAAAGAGGTCTGAATACTTTCTGAATGCACTGTATAGCGAGGTGCAGACATGATGATGCCACTGGTGTTAGTGGAGTAGCAGCAATGGGCCTGTTGGGGGCTCATTTTGTGTCACAGTTCAGTCTTTTTACAGTCCCTCCCATTTGGTATGCATTAAAATGCATTCATTTAGCCATGGATTTAGATTGAAAAGGACATAACGCTATATCAATAATGACTTTTATCGTACAAGGTTCACTGTAAAGTGCTGCATGCTTCAAATCATTTCCCCCCACGTGCACACAGAGAAAGGCTCAAGCGGGAAGATTATGGGCTGGCCATGCGAAACGTATGGAAACATCACACGGAGAGGGAAGACCTTTGACGGTCCCTGGCTCTTTTTGTATTAGAACAAAACTGTCGATCTACGGGATGCCTGCCACACAAAGGGAGGGATGCATCCCGTAATTCACCTCCCCACACCGAGATGATTGTAGCTCTTTTTGAGGGAGTAGGGGGCTGTTGGAAAGAGGGGAGGCCTAAAAGTGATGATTAGGGTGGTGGAAAGCAGAAAGTGAATGCTTTATGAATATTTCATGTGAATGTAAGCGCCACTTACTGGACACAAGGTCTGATTGATGGCAGAGTGGCTCTAAATGCCTGGAGTTTGAAGGGCCTCAGCCTCCCTCGCTGCTTCAGAGCTTACTTCAAGCGCCACAGTTAATAGCAGAATAAAGATGTATTTAGCTGGAGAGCTCTTCATTAATGGCTGAGTTAAACAAAAGTAGTGGCATAGGATTTGTGTCAGTGGAGCGAGATGGAAAGGACTGACAGAAAGGAGAAAAGCGGGTGATGAAAGGGACGTGAAGGGGAAAGTGCTGCTTTTAGCTGCGCCCCCACTCTGCCATTTTCTTGTCCCAATGTGTTTTTTTTCTTAAACTCCCATTTTATTTTGGAGCCTGAGTAGTAGACCAACAGGAGGCCCTCCTTAAAGATGTCAAGAAGACAAGCTGCCAGCGGTGGAGAGAGAGAGAGAGGGGGAAAGAAAGAAAGATACAGAGAAGGGAGTTGGTGTTTTAGTGGATAAACGCCCATCAGACCCCAACCACCCACCTCTTTCTCAGTCTCTGTTAGATGGATCGTACACATGTTACTATGGTATATCATTCAACCTCAGAGCCAAAAACTTAAATCTAGGTTTTTTAGGTTTTTAGTACCTGGTCATATTCATCATTCATTTTTTAAATCTTTCTGTTCAGTTTTTTTTCTTTTTGTATGCGGAGGTTGAAGTAGTGCATGATGAAGATTTCACTTTTTATATAATGTTATACAAATGTGAATCTGGCAATTTGACT
The DNA here is from genome assembly GCF_016432855.1 of Salvelinus namaycush. Lineage (NCBI taxonomy): Eukaryota > Metazoa > Chordata > Actinopteri > Salmoniformes > Salmonidae > Salvelinus > Salvelinus namaycush. Next base: position 28,301,176 of record NC_052321.1, read on the forward strand.
TCCATTATATCCGTAGGACATGCCTGATATCTGACGATGCCGGCCTAGCTACGGAGAGACACCGAACCCACTCTTTGTCCAAGCCCTTAATTAAACCTGGTGCATTTTTCTATTACCGACAAGCCCATTTGCAGACAACCATCCATCATAATCTTCCCCCCTTTTATTAAAGCATGTAATGAATAGAACCAAAGTGATTTGTGGTGGTAATCCCTTGAAGAAATGGAATGAAGAGTTGGCATTACATGCATTTTTCACTCCCTGTTCCTTTATTTCCTACTGGAAGAATAGTGCCCGATAGGCATGTGGTATCATATAGATGGCAGAGAACATTACATTGAGTAAGGTTTGGTGCTATTATCTAGCATTTCTATTAAAACGAAAGCTTTAGGATGACTCCTCCTCGTTATTAATTAGCATCAGTGCCCCTTTCGCTGCAGTCCTACGCCAATTTTTCAGCTTCGCTAATAACTTTTGTCTCATCCAGAACATCTTTTAGAAGCTGAGAACTAATTCTATTCTAACAGTGGTATTAGTGCAAAGAGGGTTGGTGATGAGTATTCTAATCAGTCCATCACAGTATTTCTTCAACAATGTTGAAGAGAATGATCTGGTCCGAGCTTTCACTTACATTTCTCTAAAAAGAGAGAGCTTTTCATTTTCTTTGCCGGTGAAACATGTTGTATTTGCTTCCTGTTTTATTTGTGTCTCACAATGCTGTCTATAGCAATTACGCAAACAGCTGGTCTCTCCCATCTCCTCATCTTCATCCTCCTCTTCCTCATTGATGGCCTCACCTGTTACTCAAGAGAGTTTGGGTGTCTACCCCCTCAAAAGGCTACCCCTAAAAATGCCCCGCCCCATCTCCAGAGCCCTTCCTGTTAGCTCAGAATGCCTGTGTCACTGTCAGAGTTCTCCTCTGTGTGCGTCTAGCCGCAGAACAAGACCCAATTTGATGTGCTCCATTGGCCTGTGAAGCCGGGCCGTGAGGCAGCACCTCTCTTTATTCCCCTAATGGTCTCCCGCTCCCTCTCTCTGTCCCCCTCTCCTTTCCCCAGACACCAGTTATGCATGCTCTTGTAAATATACACATTTTTGAAAGAGACAGAGACAGAGAGAGAGAGAGAGAGAGAGAGCGACAGAGAGAGAGAGAGAAGGATAGAGAAATGGGGGTTATCTCCTCTGTCTGGTCCCTTTGGGAGGAAAAAAAGTCCCTATTCCCTGTGAGGCTGACCTTGAGGTTGAAGTGTCTTTAATCTGGGGCATACTGGCAGGCCGGGGCTAGTGTGATGGGTCGGGGGGATGCTGAAGGGGTGGGACCTGCCCGTCAAGGCGGGGGGAAGTAATACCAGGAGCAGTCCATTTCCGAGTCCAGGGCATGAAGGAGGATTGTCATGGTGTCATTTCTGTCTCAATGGGGACTGGGTTCTGGGGAACTTGGGGTTAGTTGGTTTTTTCTGCTGCTGTTGCCGCCCACATGCTTCTTCTCCACTCTTACCAGCACCTTGGAGATGGCTTCTGCATGCCTCCGAGTGATATAAATGGTAGATGCTATGAAGTGAACCAGGTATGTGTGTGTGATGGAGAGACATGCAAATTGCATCTCATGTGCCGCCCGCCCAGTCGCAGCCAACAGCGTGGCTCACCTCAAATAAGCTGTGTATGCGGCCATGTGTGACCCTCAGTTTAAAAGCGGTTTGCTTATCAATTAGTTTGCCAGGTAAACTTTGTGAATAATTTCTTGGCTAATGTACTGCATTGTGTGAATGTAGGTTTTGGAAAATGAAAAGCATTGTAATTCATTTGCATGGATGTTGTAGGAGGAGGGAGCACTATTTTAAGAGGCTTAATAATGACCCCCTACTATTCTCTGCAGGAATTGCCTTCATTCGCCCATCACATCACATGCATGGCAAGACTGGGAAGCAGGGAGATGCATGTCATTTTTGACATGGCTTGGCACTTCCTACCTGCCTGGGAAAGCAGAAGATGAAGCCTACTGCAATACGTGCACTCTTCCAAGACACAAACCACTGAGAAAGATGATTTCTCTCCTTATGCTCTATATTCAACCTCTTTTGGGGGTGAATATTTTTCTTTCAGAAGCAGCAAACCCACGGAGCAAAAACTGGTTGAATCAATCTTATTTGCACGACATTTCAACCCAAAAATGTAATATGATGACATTGAATCAACGTAGAAAACAGATTGGATTTGAAAATAGTAATCAACGTAGAGGAATTTTGTATTTTTTTTCACCCAACTTTGAACCTAAATGCAATTACATGTCGACATTTTTTATTTATTTTTTATGTTGAATTCACGTTAGTTGAAAACTCAACCAAATGTAAATCAAAACTAGACGTTGAACTGACATCTGTGCCCAGTGGGAAGCCTCATCAAAACATTTTAAGCATATACCTTGGCTATTGTTCGGTTAAATGACATGAGTGGTAATCAAATCAGCTTTGAAATCTTCAGTGCATCTCTAGAAATCTGACAACTGATTTCCCCCTTTGAAACAGAATGTTTAATTCATAGTACTGCCATATAGTCTACACAAAAAGGCAAATGCACTTCAAGTATGAAATATTTGTTTCAAATGAACTGCAGGGACTGTTTTTTCAGCATAAGAACTGTTCGTCAGGAGCTTCATGGGTTTCCATGGCAGAGCAGCCGTATACAAGCCAAAGCTCGCTGCCATTAGACTCTGGAGCAGTGGAAACGCATTCACTGGAGTGATGAATCACGCTTCACCATCTGGCAGTCCGACGGACTAATCTGGGTTTGGCGGATGCCAGGAGAACGCTACCTGCCCCAATGCATAATCCCAACTGTAAAGTTTGGTGGAGGAGGAATAATAGTCTGCGGCTGTTTTTCATGGTTCAGGCCTTTTTGTTCCAGTGAAGGGAAATCTTAACGCTACAGCATACAATGACACTCTAGACAATTCTGTGCTTCCGACTTCGTGGCAACAGTTTTGGGAAGGCCCTAACCTGTTTCAGCATGACAATGCCCCATACACAAAGCAGGGTCCATACAAAAATGGTTTGTCAAGATCGGTGTGGAAGAACTTGACTGGCCTCCACAGAGCCCTGACCTCAACCCCATCGAACACCTTTGGGATGAATTGGAAAGCCGAATATGAGCCAGGCGTAATCGCCCAACATCCGTCCCCATAGCAATGTTCCAACATCTAGCGGAAAGCTTTCCCAGAGGAGTGGAGGCTGTTATAGCAGCAAAGGGGAAACCAACTCCATATTAATGCCCATGATTTTAGAATGAGACGGTTCGACGAGCAGGTGTCCACATACTTTTGACAATGTCGTGTATATGGTGGACTGAGCACGTGTATATATGAACAATTTAAATCTAGCCTGCTGTTCAAGCTCTTGTTAGACTAATTGATCCAATCTATGGCTGGATCAAACCAGCGTGAGGGCTGTTAGAGAGGGTGAGCTGAGGAGAAGAGGTACACACCATGTTGAAGGTAAATATTGAGGGATTCCCAAAGCTCAAAAATCTAATTCCTTGACCTTTTATGCTTGGCTAACAAGCAGTCTCTAAACCATTCGTATGGCTCTGCCTGCATGGGATGGTGGGATTGGTAATATTACTCAATCTCAAGTGTGTAGTGGAAATGACTAAGGCCTAATGCAAATACTTTATCATGATCAACAACTAAATTTTAAATTTTCCCCTTTTAAATTAAAACAATCATAATATATTTAAAAAATCATAGTTATGTAATGTGTCTTCTTATTGAATATTTTGAATTTTTTTAAATATATATTTATTGTGATGAATTGTAACTTTAATTGTTTTGCAAGTCTTGCAAATCCTGACTCTGATTTCATAACTGGAGTTAGCAGCTCAATCCTGGACCAAATAGGTTTCTTCTCACGGGGTTTTAGGCAAGACAAAAAATCCCGGGGAGCATTGGAAAACGGGGGCCCCTTGCACTGCCCCTTGATGCAACAGTCCCCATAATGCAAGTGGCATGGTGTGTCCGCTAGTAAACCATTTGCATGAGAATCTCCCCCAGCCTCCCCCGTTTTATCTCAGCTCACTATTTTCCCTGTCTTTGACCGATGTAGAATCTGGCTTCCCATTTGGGCCTGTCCAGGCATTTCAATTTCACCTCATTCAAACCTGCCCAAATTGAACCTGAATGCTTGTCATTAGAGACTGCTGGGTATTATCTGTAGTGTGTCCACGTACTTCATTCACATCTTCTTGTTTTTTGTGGGTTTTGGTTGGTTGCACCAGGGCTTTCTCAGAAATGATCCATTTGAATGATTGAGTTCATGCTGTGAATGTGAGTCATAGCTCTGCTGAGGAGGACACGTTGGACCCACATTTTTTGTTCCATTACCAGTTGTTCCATGACCATTTCTTCTTGACCAGAGACACAGTTGTAGGAAATAGGCTGATAAACGCTGATAGCCGGTTGTGATGAGTAAAGTTACGCTTCCTGCATATATACTTTCAATGCATTTTTACACAAAAGGTGGGTAAATGCTCACATAAAATAAACCCTCCACTACACCCCTGACAGAAATAAAAGTAAAGCCTGCCACCATCTAAAGCATCCACATCCTGTATCCTACTGACCCATCCCACATGAGCATGGGTATAAGTAGCCTAACCCATATGCAGTGGTTCCCAAACGTTTTATAGTCCCATACCCCTTCAAACATTCAACCTCCGGCTGCGTACCCCCTCTAGCACCAGGGTCAGCACACTCTCAAATGTTGTTTTTTGCCATCATTGTGAGCCTGCGACACACACACTATACGATACATTTATTAAACATAATAATGAGTGTGAGTTCTTGTCACAACCTGGCTCGTGAGAAGAGACAAAGAGCTCTTATAGGACCAGGGCACAAATAATAATAATCAATCATTTTGCTCTTTATTTAACCATCTTACATATAAAACCTTATTTGTTCATCGAAAATTGTGAATAACTCACCACAGGTTAATGAGAAGGGTGTGTTTGAAAGGATGCACATAACTCTGCAATGTTGGGTTGTATTGGAGAGTCTCAGTCTTAAATCATTTTCCAAACAGTCTGTGCCTGTATTTAGTTTTCATGTTAGTGAGGGCCGAGAATCCGCTCTCACATAGGTACGTGGTTGCAAAGGGCATCAGTGTCTTAACAGCGCGATTTGCCAAGGCAGGATACTCTGAGCGCAGCCCAATCCATAAATCTGGCAGTGTCTTCTGATTAAATTCAATTTTCATAGAACCGCTTGCAATTTCGATGAGGCTCTCTTGTTCAGATATCGGTAAGTGGACTGGAGGCAGGGCATGAAAGGGATAACGAATCTAGTTGTTTGTGTCATCAGTTACGGGAAAGTACCTGCGTAATTGCGCACCCAACTCACTCAGGTGCTTCGCTATATCACATTTGACATTGTCCGTAAACTTGAGTTCATTTGCACACAAAAAAATCCTACAATGATGGAAAGACCTGTGTGTTGTCCAGAGAAGAGACAGAGAAGAGCTCCAACTTCTTAATCATAGCCTCAATTTTGTCCCGCACATTGAATATAGTTGCGGAGAGTCCCTGTAATCCTAGATTCAGATCATTCAGGTGAGAAAAACATCACCCAGATAGGCCAGTCATGTGAGAAACTCTTCATCATGCAAGCGGTCAGACAAGTGAAGATTATGGTCAGTGAAGAAAACTTTAAGCTCGTCTCTCAAAGTGTCAATACTTTGCCCCTTGATAACCTGTGCACTTCTGTATGTTGTAAAAGTGTTACATGGTTGCTGCCCATATCATTGCATAGTGCAGAAAATACACGAGACTTCAGGGGCCTTGTTTTAACAAAGTTAACCATTTTAACAGTTGTGTCCAAAACGTCTTTCAAGCTGTCAGGCATTCCCTTGGCAGCAAGAGCCTCTGGGTGGATGCTGCAGTGTACCCAAGTGGCGTCGGGAGCAACTGCTTGCACGCGCGTTACCACTCCACTATATCTCCCTGTCATGGCTTTTGCGCCATCAGTACAGATACCAACATGAGCAGCAGCTACATTTCGCTACATACGGACAGTTAGTGGAATTCCCATTAGAGAGTAACGGTTAATGTGATTGGATGTTAATTATTTAATTTTTGACAGTGAAACGAATGTATAGCCCCGTTGGAAAATATAAATGGACTGTTTGAAAATGTGAAGAAATTTTGTTTTATCACATTTTTTGGGGCGCGTACCAACGACGGCATTGTTTGGGAATACCTGCCATAGAGCATAGGAGTACCCCAGTTTGGGAATACCTGCCATAGAGCATAGGAGTACCCCAGTTTGGGAATACCTGCCATAGAGCATAGGAGTACCCCAGTTTGGGAATACCTGCCATAGAGCATAGGAGTACCCCAGTTTGGGAATACCTGCCATAGAGCATAGGAGTACCCCAGTTTGGGAATTACCTGCCATAGAGCATAGGAGAATCCCAGTTTGGGAATACCTGCCATAGAGCATAGGAGACACATCAGTCGTATTACTCTCTCATAATGGATTTAATCCTGCCAAAATCATTGGTGTCCCCCCTCCATTTCCCTCCATTACCTCCTGTGTTTTGTCTGGTCTGCTTGGACTGAACCCAGGGTTTGTCTGGGATCATCTGATCTGGGTCATTCTGATGCCTATTCCACATTTGCCACAGATGACGGATTGTAATTCCAACTATTAGACAACATGAATAAATATATCGAGACAGTGAAACAAATGGAGAGAGGGAGGGATAAAAAACAACTGAATAAATAAAACATCCTTCCTTTCCAGCCAGCCAGACAGACAGGGAGGAGATCGAGGTGCCCTTGCTGAGCCAGACATCTTGATCAGGCCTAATGAATACATTTCGCATAGCCAGACCTACCGAGAGGATACAAGACATTAATGATGAGTTTATTGCAAACACAGCCCATCAGTTTATATTTCATCAAGGGCATACTGTATGATATGTCAATCTTGATTTGATTTACTGAACCAAGAACTGAACGGCCTGAATGTTTTAACTACAGGTTTCATAGAGGTCATAAACCTTCATCTCCTTATCAGAGTCCTCTCTTGTGAAAACAACGAAACAAAACTCTCCTGAGCCAATGAGTGACCTCAGAGGAACAACTATGAAACCCTTTCCCTTTGATGATACTCTAACGGTTCTCCTCTCTTTAATCATGAGAACCATGGCGTTCCTGTGTTGAAAAGTCTCTGCTTCCCTCTTTCTTCTGGAGGTTGTTGTTTGTTAACTCGCAGACAGAAAGAGATATCCATGGATTACATTCGCATGCTGTCTCTGAAACCCTATAACTGTAATCCAACCAGGAAGCATGGCTCCTATTTATCAAGGAGGCGAATAGATAAATAGTAATACATTTCAACCCATTGGAACAAATGTGATGTATGGGGCTTAAGCCTAAGCCAAGCGTCCCCCCCCCACCGCCACCATTTGTTTAGGTCTGTTTGTTTTTAGGTGCCTGCTATTGTTGCGGTTATAATCCAGTAAAAATAAACTTATTTGAATGCCTTACGGATTAAAGAAATCATGCCTGTTTCCACACATCAAACACCAGCAGCACTCTAGCTCGGTGATAACGGGACTTTGGTTCAGCACCCGTTTTATTGTCCTCGATCCTCGCCCGCCAAATAGGTTTCACTGTGTATTTCAACGGCTCGCTCTTTGTTTAAGTGTCGAAGTATTCCCATGTTTCAATCAAGATGACTTTCTTATTTTGTAAGGCATTATTTACTTTCTTAGATCTAAGCTGGTTTGTTCAATCCAAGAGCCCACCTGACATCCTTCAAAGTGTCCCAGAAACACGGGTACTAGGATGTTTGAATACTGTACATGTTTGTATTGTGCCACACAATGAGGCGTTCCTGACTACCTCTGATTTGCGGTACAAGGAGGGAACACAGGCCTCTAGAGTTAATGGACACTTGCATGCTGAAGTTATATCACATCGATCTCTTATCTATCTTATACTACCAGTCCTCTGTCGTTCCACATCTCCAATTAGTCCTCTCTTCCGCTGCGTTTTCAGGAAGGCTGCATGGCCAGATGACCAAGGCTCCCAAGGAGGAAGCAGGACCAAGCAAGGCCCAAGTGCAGGAAAGAGATGGTCGAAGAGGAAGTGTGTGTCTGCGCGTTCATCTGTGAGTGCGTGTAAGAATGAAAGAGAGGGAGGAAAAGGGAGAGCTAGAGAGAGCATGAGTGTGTCAGCGCGTATAGTCTCTAAGTATAGTCCGTAACTATTGGTTAAAAAAAGAGTGCATAATTATAAACCAGTTGAGAGAATAGACAGGCATTAAAAGAGAAAAGGAAGCAGCCAAATAGATGATGACAGAAATACAATGCACATCCAAGGTCCTTTAAGTCTGGTATTTTAGGAGACATTCTATCAACTGTATAAGGTCAAAGGGTACCAGCAATACCTAAAATAATGAACTATTTGCATATTTACTGAATTCTGGCTTTTTTTTATTGCAGGGCGAAATTCTTGCTGTGGTCCAGGTTTGAAATTAGGACTAGCACTCGTATTGGACACAAGACCTAATGTGTGTGTGTTTGTGTGCATGCTACACACACACACCACTGCTTGTCTAAAAACTGCCAAGCGAGAACAGTGTGACATTCTGACAGTCAAGGGGGTGCACCCCCCCCACCCCCACTTTCACCACCCCTCAGGGCCCAGGGCCAGTTTAATTGGCCCATTTCCGAACTGTAATTTGTTTTAATTGCTTGGAGACACTCTGCTCCCCTTTAAAAGAAATCAATGCAGATGTAATAATATCTGTAATTGTCTGCCACACTCCGGGGACACCACAAAAGCCTTGGATCAATGGAGGGAGAGCCGGGTGAAGCTGCTAGGGTTAATTTTTCCCTTTCTCTCCATAATGACAGGGAGGCGATGGCAGTGCTGCTCCCGGTGTGGAGGCACAACTATTGTCTCTCTCCGCATCCTAATTGGGCCAAATGCAGTTAGTGGCCTGCTACTACCAACCAGAGGCTGCCCAACCAGTGATTAATGACGCTTCCAGTCAGCGTAACCTGATAAAAGGAAGAAATATCAGCCTGCTTTGTGTCAGCCATTTCTTTTCCCTTTCTTGTCCCTTTTTTACTGCCTTTCTCAATTCCTTTTAACTTCCTTTTCAAGTAAACAGGTGAAGTACATAGGTTGGTTAATATGTCTTTGAGCTCCAACCCTTCCTCAGGAGAGGGAGAAGAAGGGAGAGCCCATTACTGTATTATGGGAGTAATTGAAAACCAAGAAGGGGCTGAGTGTGGGTCCCAATTGCGTGGCGGCTTCTCGAAGCGCGATATCACACATTCTGGGGAAGCGGGTGAAAATTGGCTGGCCCTGGGGTGTTTGGTGGTAGTGGTGGTGGTGATGGGGGGTGGAGGGGTAGACGGAGGGAGGGGGGATGTTGGCCTTTGGAGCCTGCCTTCCTGTGCCTTCTCCAGAGACATGTGCCAGGAATCTGGGGTCAAAAGGTCACAGGTATTAGCCTCCTAGGATCAGCCTGGCCTTTGACTAATTACCTCATTAAGTTTCGCTCCAATACTTCCCAGGGCTGAGGTGACTAGGCCTGATGCTCAGGAGGGAAGTACACACATTGGATAAGGGATCCACAGTGACCCCCCTGACATGAACTGAATGTGTTGTGCTGTGTAAAGATCAATGATTCTCAGTCTGTAAATATATTAGTTGCAATTACATCCTGCTGGACTTTGCCTAACACATTTATAGAGGTTTATAGAAGTGTTAGGTAAAGTCTTGCCTTATTACCCCCTCAGGCTGTAGGAGAACAGAGATGTTCTTTCCACACATGGAGGCTCTTGCTATGAAGGTATTAGATCAAGGGAACAGGTGAAGGACGTGTAGTATGTTTTGATCATATGAAAGTGTCAACGCTACAACAGTCAGTGATATTAGGTCCCTGTCACCATGTAGCCATCTCAGTGAGGGTCAATAACTACATGACACAGGGTCAATGTTACTAGGGGCCTGGGGATTACTGTAGGTTATCTTCTATACAACGCCTCTCATACCCATAGACTTTGAATAGCAAAGAGAAATAGGTCCCATGTCTTCTTTCCGCAACATAACCAAAGAATTCAGATTTCCTGACCTTGACTTTTGGACCATAAAAAATAGCAAATTATTTCCAATGCTTGGCTATTTTCTGTTCCTCATCCTTCTTCTGACCACCACTTTAATGTGCCATAAAATCATACTTATATTGATTACCAACACAGCTTGTTCTTACTTAAAAAGAAAAGACTGATATCTTCATATTTCAAAGCTTTCGTTTAAACTGAGACAATGTTATGAGATCACCAGCGGCTGATACATATTTTTTGGAATGTGATTAATGTTGATATTTGGGGCATGCTCATATTGCCTGGAACATTCCACAGACACCTTAATTCCTCTGTGTGAAAAATTCCCAATTACCATAAAACATATGAATGATAATTGTGGAACAATGAAATGTCAATAGTCTCCCTGATTAATCCCTCTGAGCACTGCCAAATGGTTGGCACGGTAACTTGCTAAGTGATAAGCAATTTCATTTGTTCCTAATTACTACTAGCCCATTTTCATGCTGTCACGATGAGATTTACAAAACTACTTAACCAGTCAAGCCTAATACATTTATGAAGGCATATTTTTCTTTTTTCCACCGTCACTCTCTCTCACTCTCTCTCCTTTTGAAAGGTATTGACCTCTAATTACTCACAAGAGGGCATGTGTGGTGTGCTTACAGAAGCATAAGGGGTGCTCAGCGACAAAGTTTTCAGCAGAGCAGCTAGGCTTTCTACTTTCAGGTACTTTTGGAGAGAAATTGGCCTTAATGAGACCAAGATGTTTTTTGTGTGTGTGTGAGGGGGGGGGGGGTTCCCAATGTTCAACAATAAGTTTTCTTGCTGTTGATAACTGTTTTGGGGAAATACTGCAGGTTTGTGAGTATCCTTTCATTGAATAGCCTTGAGCTTGCTCTCTCTATAAGGTTTTCAACCAGCTTCCTTTTTTATACCCTTTACTCTTTTCTTTCTCTCGTTTGCTGTGGGTCTGTGGGGGAGTGTGAACAGAAGAGAAGAGAACAGGGGCCTGGCCATCTCTGTACAGACCAGGGGAGATGCTTTAGCTCAGAACTTCCTCACTGTCACCCCAGCACCCTCAAGTCCACTATTCTTCCTCTTATCCCAGACCTGAATTCTTCCTTTGGTCACACCGCTTGCTCCTGAATAGTCACCTTTGAGAAGATTAACCCTTTCATTAAAATGCTTGACCGGGGTCAAACTACTGGCCAGCTCTGGAGTCCAGAGCTCCTCTTTGATCTATCAGCTATGGAGAAATGATTAGAAAAATCTAAGCCTTGCCATGTGATTTGTTTTTGTAAATTTGTCGAAATTATTCCTAATCCTATTATGTGGCCTTGGAGCAAACCTGCAGTAAATATATGAGGCCTTTGTTACAGAAGGGGAGGGAAAGAAGAAGAATGCTGAATGTGGGAGCGTTGGCCGTTATGGGAATGGAGAGGGCCCTAGACACTAGCCTTAATCTTCTGACCAGGCTCTACACCTTTGATGAATGCCCTGCTCTGTGACCACCGATGCCACTCGTCATTTGGGCAAAGAAGCAGAGAATAATACTCTGTTTTTCCACTAGTAAACCAGAGTGAGTATGGGGCGTTCTCCTTCTGCAGACAAGGAATAATTGTGACATTACGAGCAGACGTCCCAGCATATATTGGGCTGTTTACCGAACATAACCAGGGGAAGAGGAAAAATCTAAATTTTTACACCTTCCATCTCCCTTTCAGGGGCCGACACTCTGCAGAACAAAAGTCAGTGTCTCAGCCCAAATCTTGTCTGACAACGCGTAGCAGCCCTTGCTATTTTCAGCTCTTTGTGGTGCCAATCTCCTATCTCTCCCGTGACAGTTTTTTCAAAGAAAGAGTAGATTTCCTAGAGACTGCCCTTTACAACTTCCACAGTGTATTCTAGTTCATAGAACAGGGTCCCTCCTCCCCGCTCTCTGCTCTCTCTCAGTCAGAGACCTGAGAAAAGGAAATGAAGACAGCGTATCAGGCTAAGACCCCTATCCTTTGGTAGTCAACTGAAAATATGTTATACAGATGCTTAATTCGCAGTTGTTTCACACATTTTGAGAGAAAAAAGGTACTAAACCTGGGAAAGTTTACTCTCAGCACAATACTTAAAAAAGAACTAGGAATGTTCTTTAAATCTTTCACAAGTGTTCTAAATATGCATATTAGTCCAATAGACAGATAAAACTATCAGGTATAATATTACAAGATTTTACATTCAATATGAATTATTGGTATAGTAATTCATGTGTTATTAGTAATAATAATAATATCTTATAAAACATATAACTGCTGTTCTCTGGTTATCGCAAAAAAAACAAAAAAAATGACGTCAGGTTGGCAGGCAACCAACTTCACATGAATTTGTCATAGAGTGAAAGGATATGGGGTGTTAATATTCAGGGTGAAAAGAATGAGAAGTAGTTCTAAATAACACAGGTCTAATTGGCCCTGTTTTGCAGTTCATTTCCATAAAGAGTCTTAGGAGACTGTCACCTCGCTGAGGGAAGATAGGGCGGTGTTGCGTACCTCGCCTTGCCGTTAATCAGGAAATACACGTTTGCCTGCATCTCACAGGTCATAGGTCAATTGGGAGGGGCTGACACCATATCTGTACCAGAGCAGTGTAATTAGAGGAGTGTAAATTGATGTAAAAAGGGCCTGGGGGGGTGCGCAGTGTGCTAGTTCCAGAATTAAAATGAAGCACTCTGCGTTTTTCTTGGAATAAAAGATCAAGTTTAGTGCATGAGGAACTTTTTTCACTCTTTCCATTGGCTAGGCGCCTAGTGGTTGGTTTGGTCGTGACATTGGTCTGTGACATCATATACACACAAATGTGTCATTTTTGCACTGATCCACTGGCCTTGCCATGTTGTGTACTATTATCATAACCCCTAGCTTCTGGTGCCCCCTCTACAGGTCCTCTGACTAAGGGCATCGCTAGGGCTCAGGAGGGCCTCAAGAGGTGTTTGACTATGCTGTGTCCAGCCCTGAGAGGATCTCCCTCCCCATTGTGTGCTCTGTATTCATGCTTTACTGTACCCCGGTCTGAGGGCTGGGGCCGCACTCCTAATGCAGCCTGGGCTGATCCCGCAGCTCTGATTATCCGGCTGCCACTTAGCGTCCTTGGTACTGGGACCCTGAATAGATCTGAACAGAGCTTGTCCCCTCTGCTCTGGAGTGACCTCTCTCTAACTGGGGTTTACTGTGGCCTGTACCCCATGCTGCCTCTGGATTACAGCCCTTAGTTCTAAACTCACAGACTACTGTTGTCGCAAGGTGGAAAACGGATCTTTCTTGTCGTTTGTATTTCCTTGATCTGTCAACAAACTCTCATGCCCTGAACAATTGGCTTGGGTTATTGCCGCTAAGGTGAGATCTATTCCCATTGACTGAAGTTAAATGCATTGCATTTCAAGCCATTACAGATTGCATTTTGTATCCCCTATTGAGTATGCACTGAAATACACTGTTTCTGTTTTATTGTTAGTCCCATCATACTGTAGTCTATGAAGAGTTCTTAAACAAACACCAGTACTGTGAAAACAGCTTAATTTATTTACCCCATGGATCACTTCCATATTAGACTGGCTGGTGGGGATTCAACGGCAAGAAAAACAGCCCACTACATCAAGCACAAACACGTACTAAAAGTATACCAACAAGCAAGCATTTATATCGTCACCAATAGTAAACACAACAACAAAACATAATTGCTCCACCAGAAAGGGGGCAGAGCATGACCAAATGGGCCTTATTTCTATAGTAAAGTGGGCATATTGGGGCTATGTAATAGTTTAGCCCCCAGTGGTACACTTAAGTGGTTAACAGAGAGCTTCCAAGGATGGCGCTGCCAATTGTAGCTTTATGGGGACAATTTAACATAATGGTCAAATAAATACTGGTGTAAAAAAAACACATGTGAGCAGTGGCACCAGCTTTGAGCCCATTACAATATTTTCAGTGTGACAGTTGCAGCAATGTTCAACAGATTCCATTCCTATTTTGCAGAAATGGAGGTTCGCATTCACGGTTTATGTGGCGAATCTGAAAGACGATGCAAATGTGGATCGCTATATAGAAGAATAAAATGATGCAGCAAGCAGTCTGGTGAGTGAATTATGATGACAATCATTGTTTTTTTCCTTCACTGTGAGTTGGACACTTTTTCATTGTCTCACAATTACATAGATTAAATTAAATAGATGCTGTAAGTAGAGGATAGATTTTCTATCCAAAACTCAAAAGCTTTCCATTTGCTGTTTTTGTATTTTAGGAAACAGGAAAAACCCACTACATCTTCAATAGACTAGCATTGCAGCCCTGTCATAGTTTCACCTGACATTGAAACTCAAAACTAAACCAGGCTTAACGAATGAACTAACAGTTACAACCTTAGCACACACTATATCACAAGCTCCAGCCTTAGTCAAAACCCACTGGGCAAAAACTGGTTGAATCAACGTTCTTTCCACGTCATTTCAATACAAAAAATCTATGTGATGACACTGAATCAACATAGAAAACTGATTGGATTTGCAAAAAGTCATCAACGTAAGCGAATTTCTGTAACGATTGTCGTTGGGAGAAGGAGAAGAGGACCAAGGTGCAGCGTGGTAAGTGTCCATATAAACTTTTAATAAATACTAACACTTCAACAAAGCGACAAACGAACAGTTCTGCAAGGTGCAATACACTAAACAGAAAACAACTACCCACAAACACAGGTGGGAAACAGGCTACCTAAGTATGGTTCTCAATCAGAGACAACGATTGACAGCTGCCTCTGATTGGGTACCATACCAGGCTAAACACATAGAAATACAAAACATAGAACAAAACATAAAATGCCCACCCCAACTCACGCCCTGACCAAACCAAAATAGAGACATAAACAAGGAACTAAGGTCAGGGCGTGACAATTTCATACTTTTTTCACCCAACTTTTTTAACCTAAATCCAATGACAGGGTGACATTTTTGCTTATATTTCATGTTGAATTCACGTTAGTTGACAACTCAACCAAATGTAAATAAAAACTAGACGTTGAATTGACATCTGTGCCCACTGGGAAACCATGGCCTTATCCCTGCCTTGACTTTGCTCTCAACCGTGACACGAGCTAATATCCCTAGACCTACAGTAGCTAATAACCTAGCTAATATCCCTAGACCTACAGTAGCTAATAACCTAGCTAATATCCCTAGACCGACAGTAGCTAATAACCTAGCTAATATCCTTAGACCTAGGCCCTAGACAATAACCTAGCTAATATCATTAGACCTACAGTAGCTAATAACCTAGCTAATATCCCTAGACCGACAGTAGCTAATAACCTAGCTAATATCCTTAGACATACAGTAGCTAATAACCTAGCTAATATCCCTAGACCTGCAGTAGCTAATAACGTAGCTAATATCCTTAGACATACAGTAGCTAATAACCTAGCCAACATCCATAGACCTACAGTAACTAATAACCTAGCTAATATCCTTAGACATACAGTAGCTAATAACCTAGCTAATATCCCTAGACCTACAGTAGCTAATAACCTAGCTAATATCTTTAGACCTAGGCCCTAGATAATAACATAGCTAATATCATTAGACGTACAGTAGCTAATAACCTAGCTGATATCCCTAGACCTACAGTAGCTAATAACCTAGCTAATATCCCTAGACCTACAGTAGCTAATAACCTAGCTGATATCCCTAGACATACAGTAGCTAATAACCTAGCTAATATCCTTAGACATAGAGTAGCTAATAACCTAGCTAATATCCCTAGACCTGCAGTAGCTAATAACGTAGCTAATATCCTTAGACATACAGTAGCTAATAACCTAGCTAACATCCCTAGACCTACAGAAGCTAATAACCTAGCTAATATCCTTAGACATAGAGTAGCTAATAACCTAGCTAATATCCTTAGACCTGCAGTAGCTAATAACCTAGCTAATATCCTTAGACATAGAGTAGCTAATAACCTAGCTAATATCCCTAGACCTGCAGTAGCTAATAACCTAGCTAATATCCTTACACCTACAGTAGCTAATAACCTAGCTAATATCCCTAGACCTACAGTAGCTAATAACCTAGCTGATATCCCTAGACATACAGTAGCTAATAACCTAGCTAATATCCTTAGACATACAGTAGCTAATAACCTAGCTAATATCCTTAGACCTACAGTAGCTAATAACCTAGCTAATATCATTAGACATACAGTAGCTAATAACATAGCTAATATCCTTAGACATACAGTAGCTAATAACCTAGCTAATATCCTTAGACCTACAGTAGCTAATAACCTAGCTAATATCCTTAGACCTATCCCCTAGATAATAACTTAGCTAATATCATTATATGTACAGTAGCTAATAACCTAGCTGATATCCCTAGACCTACAGTAGCTAATAACCTAGCTAATATCCCTAGACCTACAGTAGCTAATAACCTAGCTGATATCCCTAGACCTACAGTAGCTAATAACCTAGCTAATATCCTTAGACATACAATAGCTAATAACCTAGCTAATATCCATAGACCTGCAGTAGCTAATAACCTAGCTAATATCCTTAGACCTAGGCCCTAGATAATGACCTTAGTCTTTAATAGCTCTGTCCAGGACTCCAATCTTTATTTTTCTCTCTTCTCAATCCCTCTCTCTCATACACCACAGTCTCCCTCAGCCTTTCCTCTTCTCCTCTCCCATAATGCCATGCAGAGTTAACCCCTCTCTCACCCTTTGGTGCTGACTACGAGCTCAGCCTCAGCCGCCCAGTAAGACCTGTCCCATTGAATGCCTTATGACAGGTTGTTTGTGAAACCCTTGTGTACTGTTTGTTCCCCCTCTCCATTCTCCTCTCCCGCTCCACCCTTCTCTCTGACTGAGACTCCATTGTGGCGCTGACTGAGGGTTTTGTTTTGCCCGCCTCATTGGAGCCTGTGTTAGCCCAAAGAGAGCTCACACCTCTGGCCTCTATCTGAGGGTTGATCTGTTGACTTACCTGCCCATTATTTACATTCTCTCTCACTCTGGTTCCCTCTCTCTGGTTCTCTCTCTCTCTCTCTCTCTCTCTCTCTCTCTCTCTCTCTCTCTCTCTCTCTCTCTCTCTCTCTCTCTCTCTCTTTCTCTTTCTCTCTCTAGTCAACTGGAGCCATGGATATGTACTAGTCTTTTGAATGGCAGTGGGTCATTGGCAGGACAGGATACTCTAAACCTACACAAAATAGGAGAAGGGTAGTAAACAGCACACATAAAAGCGAGCACACATCACTGTAGGACTGTATCTTCCCTTTCATCACCAGCCAGAGAGAGAGAGATACACTACATGACTTAAAGAATGTGGACACCTGCTCATCGAACATCTCATTCCAAAATCATGGGCATTAATATGGAGTTGGTCCCCCCTTTGCTGCTATAACTGCCTCCACTATTCTGGGAAGGCTTTCCACTAGCTGTTGGAACATTGCTGCGGGGACTTGCTTCCATTCAGCTACACAAGCATTAGACAGGTCGGGCACTGATGTTGGGCGATTACGCCTGGTTCACAGTCGGCGCTCCAAATATCTAAAGGTTTTCTTTGGGCACAGGGCTCTGTGCAGGCCAGTCAAGTTCTTCCAAACCGATCTCAACAAACCATTTCTGTATGGACCCCACTTTGTGCACGGGAGTATTGTCATGCTGAAACAGGAAAGCGCCTCCCCAACCTGTTTCCACAAAGTTGGAAGCACAGAATCGTCTAGAATGTTATTGTATGCTGTAGCGTTAATATTTCCCTTCACTGGAACTAAGGGGCCTAGCCAGAACCATGAAAAACATCCCCAAACCATTATTCCTCTTCCACCAAACTTTACAGTTGACACTATGCATTTGGGCAGGTAGCGTTCTCCTGGCATCCGCCAAACACAGATTCGTCCTTCGGACTGCCAGGTGAAATGTGATTCATCACCCCAGAGAATGCATTTCCACTGAGTCCAACGGCGGTGAGCTTAACACCCCTCCAGCCGATGCTTGGCATTGCGTATGATGATCTTAGGCTTGTGTGTTGCTGCTCTGCCATGGAAACCCATTTCATGAAGCTCCTGGTGAATAGTTATTGTGCTGTGGCATTGCTTCCAGAGGCAGTTTGGAACTCGGTAGTGAGTGTTGCAACCGAGGACAGACGATTTATATGCTCTTCAGCACCCGGCGGCCCCATTCTGTGAGCTTGTGTGGCCTAACACTTCGCAGCTTAGCCATTGTTGCTCCTTGACGTTACCACTTCACAATAACAGCACTTACAGTTGACCGGGGCAGCTCTAGCAGGGCAGAAATTTGACAAACTGACTTGTTGGAAAGGTGGCTTCCTATGACGGTGCCAAATTGAAAGTCACTGAGCTTTTCAGTTAGGCCATTCTACTGACAATGTTTGTCTATGGAGATTGCATGGCGGTGGCTCGATTTTATACACCTGTCAGCAATGGGTGTGGCTGAAATAACGGAATCCACTAATTTGAAGGGGTGTCCACATACTGTTGTATATACAGTAGGGCAAAAAAGTATTTAGTCAGCCACCAATTGTGCAAGTTCTCCCACTTAAAAAGATGAGAGAGGCCTGTAATTTTAATCATAGGTACACTTCAACTATGACAGACAAAATGAGAAAAAAAAATCCAGAAAATTACAATGTAGGATTTTTAATTAATTAATTTGCAAATTATGGTGGAAAATAAGTATTTGGTCACCTACAAACAAGCAAGATTTCTGGCTCTCACAGACCTGTAACTTCTTCTTTAAGAGGCTCCTCTGTCCTCCACTCGTTACCTGTATTAATGGCACCTGTTTGAACTTGTTATCAGTATAAAAGACACCTGTCCACAACCTCAAATAGTCACACTCCAAACTCCACTATGGCCAAGACCAAAGAGCTGTCAAAGGACACCAGAAACAAAATTGTAGACCTGCACCAGGCTGGGAAGACTGAATCTGCAATAGGTAAGCAGCTTGGTTTGAAGAAATCAACTGTGGGAGCAATTATTAGGAAATGGAAGACATACAAGACCACTGATAATCTCCCTCGATCTGGGGCTCCACGCAAGATCTCACCCCTAGTGAACCTAGTGAATGACCTGCAGAGAGCTGGGACCAAAGTAACAAAGCCTACCATCAGTAACACACTACGCCGCCAGGGACTCAAATCCTGCAGTGCCAGACGTGTCCCCCTGCTTAAGCCAGTACATGTCCAGGCCCGTCTGAAGTTTGCTAGAGAGCATTTGGATGATCCAGAAGAAGATTGGGAGAATGTCATATGGTCAGATGAAACCAAAATATAACTTTTTGGTAAAAACTCAACTCGTCGTGTTTGGAGGACAAAGAAGGCTGAGTTGCATCCAAAGAACACCATACCTACTGTGAAGCATGGGGGTGGAAACATCATGCTTTGGGGCAGTTTTTCTGCAAAGGGACCAGGACGACTGATCCGTGTAAAGGAAAGAATGAATGGGGCCATGTATCGTGAGATTTTGAGTGAAAACCTCCGTCCATCAGCAAGGGCATTGAAGATGAAATGTGGCTGGGTCTTTCAGCATGACAATGATCCCAAACACACCGCCCGGGCAACGAAGGAGTGGCTTCGTAAGAAGCATTTCAAGGTCCTGGAGTGGCCTAGCCAGTCTCCAGATCTCAACCCCATAGAAAATCTTTGGAGGGAGTTGAAAGTCCGTGTTGCCCAGCATCAGCCCCAAAACATCACTGCTCTAGAGGAGATCTGCATGGAGGAATGGGCCAAAATACCAGCAACAGTGTGTGAAAACCTTGTGAAGACTTACAGAAAACGTTTGACCTCTGTCATTGCCAACAAAGGGTATATAACAAAGTATTGAGATAAACTTTTGTTATTGACCAAATACTTATTTTCCACCATAATTTGCAAATAAATTCAGTAAAAATCCTACAATGTGATTTTCTGGATTTTCTTTCCTCATTTTGTCTGTCATAGTTGAAGTGTACCTATGATGAAAATTACAGGCCTCTCTCATCTTTTTAAGTGGGAGAACTTGCACAATTGGTGGCTGACTAAATACTTTTTTGCCCCACTGTATACTATATTATTTGTCAAGGGCCACAGCACTAAATATGAAATTTGGCATTCCTAATTGAAAGACTACGTGATATCATACAAAATTCCTTTTCTGTTGACTTCATAACACAGTGTCTATTGTGACTATTATAGAATAGCGCTGCAGTTGATAACGGCCATTTTACGGGGTCTCGACCAATTCTGCTACTTCGTGTTTTTTTGCACTGATCTTAACTTTTTTTGTACATAATGTCTCAGCAATAATTTCCTATGACCGAAAACACCTTCTGGAGATCAGAACTTTGATCACTAACCTCGTTTTGGATGACAACCTCTACTTCAACGAGTCAGTTGCTGTGGATGTTCTCCTTACTCCGGACAAGGCCCTAATTCCCAGGACTAGGAATAGGAAGTGACGCTGCGAAAGGGGCAGACGGGCGGGCAAACATATTTTACATTTTAGATTCTTCAAAGTAGCCACCCTTTTCCTTGATGACAGCTTTGCACACTCTTGGCATTCTCTCAACTAGCTTCATGAGGTAGTCACCTGGAATGCATTTCAATTAACAGGTGTGCCTTGGTAAATTTCTTTCCTTCTTAATGCATTTGAGCCAATCAGTTGTGTTGTGACAAGGTAGGGTTGGTATACAGAAGATATCCCTATTTAGTTAAAGACCAAGTCCATATTATGGCAAGAACAGCTCAAATAAGCAAAGAGAAACGACAGTCCATCATTACTTTAAGACATGAAGGTCAGTCAAATTGGAAAATTGTGAGGTTAGCATTCACAAGGCCGCGGGGCCAGACTGATTACCAGGACGCACAGTCAGAGCATGCGCTGACCAGTTGGCAAGTTTCTTCACTATCATTTTCAACCTCTCCTTCACCCAGCCTGTAATACCTACATGTTTCAAGCAGACCACCATAGTCCCTGTGCCCAAGAACGCCTGTCTAAACTACTATCTCCCCGTAGCACTCACATCTGTAGCTATAAAATGCTTTGAAAGGCTGGTCAAGGCTCACATCAAAACCATGTCCCAGACACCCTGGACCTACTCCAATTCACATACTACCCCTACAGATCCACAGATGACGCTATATCTATTGCACTCCACACTGCCTCTCCTACCTGGATAAGATGAGCACCTATGTGAGAATGCTGCTCATCACTAAGCTCAGGACACTGGAACTAAACACTTCCCTCTGCCACGTTGACCCTCAACACGGGGGCCCCTCAGAGGCGCATGCTTAGTCCCCTCCTGTACTCCCTGTTCACCCACAACTGTGTGGCCGCGCACAACTCCAACACCATCATTAAGTTTGCTGATGACAAGACGGTGGTAGGCCTGATCACCGACAATTATGAGACAGCCTATACTAGGTCAATGACCTGGCAGTGTGGTGCCAGGACAACTAGCTCTCCCTCAACGTCAGCAAGACAAAGGAGCTGATCGTGGACCACAGGGAACGGAGGGCTGAGCACGCCCCCATCCACATCGATGGGGCTGTAGAGGAGCAGGTCAAGAGCTTCAAGTTCCTTGGTGTTCACATCACTAAGGAAATAATATGGTCCACACACACCAACACAGTTGCGAAGAAGGCACAACAATACCTCTTCCCCCTCAGAAGGTTGAAAAGATTTGGCACGGGCCCTCAAAAAGTTCTACAGCTGAACAATTGAGAGCATCTTGGCATCTGACCGCAAGGCACTACAGAGGGTCATCCAGGACCTCTTTACCAGGCGGTGTCAGAGGAAGGGACGGAAAATTGTCAAAGGCCCCAGCCACCCAAGCCATAGACTGTTCACCAAGCCTGGGACCAAAAGGCTCCTGAGCAGCTTCTACCCCCAAGCCATAAGACTGCTGAACAGTTATCAAATGGCTAACTGGAATATTTGCAATGACTCTACGCAAAATCACTGGTCTCTACTCACACACTCACTTACACATAAATACACTGACATTGCAACACATACATACACACACACACACACACACACACACACACACACACACACACACACACACACACACACACACACACACACACACACACACACACACACACACACACACACACACACACACACACACACACACTGAAGCTATGCTGTTTATTATCTATCCTGATTGCCTAGTCACTTTTACCCCAACCTACATGTGCATATTACCTCAAGTACCTCATACCCCTGTACATTGACTCTATACTAGTACTCCTTATACACACTCGTTATTGGTATTTATTGTGTTACTATTGTCTATTTCTATTTGCAATGTTTCTACTTTTTAACTCTGCATTGTTGGGAAAGGGCTTGTAAGTAAGCATTTCACGGTAAAGTCTACACTTTTTGTATTCAGTGCATGTGACAAATATAATGTGATATGACCTACAGGGGGCATATATGAGGAGGCGTTGTGGTACCTAATTGGGTTATTGATGCAGTAGTGCTGCGCTGTCCAAAACAAGGCTACATTATGTGGTTGTCAACATAGACAACCTAAAATCTATGATTTGTACGGGGAAAAAAATCCACCACCAAATCCCCCCCGGTAGGGGAGCGCGGCTAATTTACAAGCGTAGGCAATGCCAACATACTCTCCTAGGAGGAGCCGTTTTAACACCTCCAAATGCTGTAATGCATCCCAGCTGACCTTAATTATAAAAGCATGCCGCAGCTTCGCACTACCCCTCTCCCCCCTCCTCCCCCTTTGACGTGAGACGATGCGAGGCTGGTGTATGATCCAGATCCCCTACCTGCAGGGAGCCTCCACAGCAACCACACGGCTCAATGTTAATAGTTGCATCCTGAGAAGAAATCAATAACCCTGTAAAGGGGTGATATCACTGTCTCCAGTCCTCTGTCCCCAACCACACCCCACCTCTACACTCCCTCAGAGGGGCCTGTTTACGAGGGGCCTTGTGCCATGGCGGTTGGCGGTTGGCTGGTTGGTGTTGTAAGGAGCTGCTGAAAGGTCGATTTTGATCCAAGTCTGGGATTCCTTCCCTCCCACTGGTGGGAGTAGAGCAGAGAAAATGGGAGGGAATCAGAGGGAATGGGAGTGGGATCTCAAAGCTCATCTGGAGTGGATCTCTCTCTGCCTGCCAAGAGAATCCCATCAGTTAGAGCATGAGTAATGTTCCTTATGGAACATGGGAAATATTAACAGACTGACTTTCCTGTCCATGGCGCAAATTCCCTCCCCATAATATTGATATACGCACAGCACGGGTCCGTAGCATGGATGAGCTACATTGGGACAACGTTGTGTTGATAAACTGCCCACACAATAGATTATTTTTTATGTACCTCCCCATGCAGAGCACAAATATTATGACTATTAGTACATTAATTAACTCGCTGGCCTGGGGGTCCAGCACCCAGCCAAGGTTAAGAGCTTCTTTAATTAAAGATCGATACAGTTTTGCAGTATATTTCAACCTGCACCGTAGGAGGCTGGCTCTTTATTATCTAAAGCATGTCGGGATGATAAAGAAGTGCACTGAAGACAAATGTATAGGGTTTAGCTTGGGAAAATGTGCTAATAGAGTCGATATTAAAATTGTGAGGTATGAAAAATGAAATCTACATACTGTATGTACAGTGATAGCCTTCTTAACCCTTGTATATTCTTAACATTCTGTATACTCCCCTTGTCCTAAGGGTAAAAAATGACCCGCCTTCACTAACCCCCTAAAATAAAGCAGCTTAATTGAATTTTAAAACCCAAATCTATTTTGCATAAAGAAACAACCTGTCATTCATCACAAACTTTCTGAATATCTGGGTTTTCCCTCCTCACAATGGAGAAAGACTGCATTTAATCAGTGGACACCACTCGTTTTTATTACAACACACCTGTCATAATTGTTTTCTTTACTAAAGTAGAGGTTTATTATTATAATTATTGCTAAAGGTACCGCATAGGTGTAAATATATATTTTTTAGCAAGAGATAGCACTTGTATAGCCTAAGAAAGTAGCAGAAATGTGCAGAAAGTAGTTTTAAATGCATTTTATTGAAGGGAAAAAATAACAGTCTTGACATTTTTTGGCAACATAGTGATATATTCTTATATATTGTACAATGAGGACCTCAACTACAAAATACTAGTCTTCTCCCATTTTTTGAACCATTATACACTTTGTGGGTGGAGGCAAAAAACAACAATATATAAGAATAAAATAAGATTTTTTTTTAAAGTAAAGCAATGTGAACATGAATCAATCAACTCTAATTAGCACATGTAGGACAGTATGCAAGTGTGTGTGCATGGACTTTGCAGATATATTTCTCACATGTGCAGCACATAGTATTTGTTTTACAGTCCTTATTTTGGGGGCAGAATTGGCATCTCCTCCTCTTGCCTGCCCCAGCTGCAGCCTCAGGTGGATCAGAACAAGATTCAGCACCCTGAACAGCTTTCACAAGCGTTGCAGAGGCTGCTGTGCGGCAGAGGCGCTCCCTTCTTTGAATGTGTGGGGTTACAAGTGCCTTGCCCAGCTGCTCCAGGAACACCCTCCTCTTGTTCTGCTTATCAGGCATCCAGGAAGGGTTCATCTTGTTCCATATTACGAAGGCATTGTATGAGGACACATCAATGATGCTAGGGAAGATGACCAGAGGCCAGCGGGCAGTCATCCTCCTGCAGCTGTAAGTTCCAATCACCTTGTCCAGGTTGTCCACGTCTCCTTTGTTGTGGTTGCAGTCCAGGATGATGGCTGGCTTCCTGTCCTCACGATCACTGATCTCAGCCATTTTGTGCAGTGTGCTCAGGAGGACCACATACTTGTTCCTCTTTGGGAGGTAAGAGACTAGAGTGGTGGTGGGGGTGAAGGCAAACTTTGATGAGAAGGCCTCTCTCCCTTGTTGCGAGGAGTGCAGGGGGAGCTCAGGCTTGTTCTTTCTAACTGTTCCAACCATGGTGATCTTCCTCTTCAGGAGCTGCTGGCTGAGTTCAATCAGTACCACACATCATTTCAAATTCTCATTGTATATATGTGTGTGTGTGTGTGTGTGTGTGTGTGTGTGTGTGTGTGTGTGTGTGTGTGTGTGTGTGTGTGTGTGTGTGTGTGTGTGTGTGTGTGTGTGTGTGTGTGTGTGTGTGTGTGTCTTTGTGGTTTTTGTGGTGTGTAAATTATTTTATAACTGCCAGGTCAAAAATGACCCTAAGACAATCTTTGTACCCTGGTGGTGTACAGCTTTCATGGAAATATGAACAAAGACGATGTTTCACTTTTTCTAATGTTGGGGTCTCTCTAGGAAAAGTCATCAATTTTGAAATTGAAAAAATATCATTTAGGGGGTTTTCTCTGCTGTCAAACATAGTGGCGGGTAATTTTTGACCCTTAAGACAACACAAGGGTTAAGTATGTGCAATGAGTGTGCAATTAATCTGTATTTAGCATCAGTAGTAGTTTAAGTGTTGGTCACCAATAGTCAGCAGCGTAGACAACAGCACACTTGTGTCGCTGACCCCAAACCTACAAACCCTCCACAATTTGCAACAATGTTATAGCTCCTACAAGATCCCAACAATGATGTCCAATCCCCCCATCTTTTTACACCTGACTTTTTTACACCACAACACTCTAGCATTGAACCTAGTCAGGAGTGGGCTGAGGTATGGTGGGGCCTGAGTGGAGATCAAAGCTGAGACACTCTCCGCTCCGGCAGCAGCAGCATCAGCACACCTTAAAGCCTCCTTGTTTGTAGTGCTGGAGGTGGCAGGCCCAAAAAAACACACCTTCAGACTCTGGGCTGCTAAATTCCCCTCAGATCTCCATAATCCGCACGGATTGTGTTTGACAAGACAGGGATTCTCCCGCTGTTCCGAGCCCCCACTTATTCCAGAGCGCCAGCCAACAAAGGGTGGCAAGCCCAGCCCACACCTCTCTTCCTCCAGCTAAGCAGCTTTGGAACATGGACGGTTCATTTGGTTCAGCATCCTCAAACCTGGTTAATCATGTCTGGTAATTGTCTCTCCACAGAGCCTCCACCACCTAGATCTGGTGTCACCAATCTAATTTTCATCAGTTTAGAGATGTTGTTCAATGTGATGGTTGTTCTGAGACTGAGGCTACAGTAAGCTTTACACAAGATTTGGTGAGAAAGGACCATTTCAGCCATTGTTGACCTAGAGCTTGTGTTTCATATGTTTGTTTGTGTACATACGGCTATGTCGAATAGGTTTTAATGCAATTATATGGGTGTAAATGTACTGTGTCAATCGATGAGGTGGGCCTCAGGAAAACAAGTTTAATAATATTGGTTATTCACGGGCATTGTTATTGTAAGTATTATAGATGCTTGGGTTTATTTTGTTCTAAGCCCTAGGGAAGAGTCTCTCTAAAGCTTTTCTCTCCAACTCCTTAGTTTTCCATGTTATCAATGCAACACTAAACCATTTTCAGACATTCAAATAATGCTTTCTTTTTACTGAAAAGACATCACCTATATGATTCTGATACATCGCTCAATGGTTGTCTGGGAGAAGTGACGCACATAAACACACTCTCACAGACTCTCTCACACACTCTCTTTCTCACACAGACACAAACACACACTGCACTCACACATGCACACACACACACACACACACACACACACACACACACACACACACACACACACACACACACGCGTGACTAATGACTGTCCTGGAGGGAGCAGCAGCCTCTCTTATCAATGCTGGCCTGGCTCTGGCTTAGCCTCCCTGGGTCTCTGTGGGCACGTTGACCGGTCTCTTTCCCCACCCCACCATCCCTCTCCCAGACACCCACCCACCCTCCGCCCCCGGCCCTGCCAGCCCAGCCACACAACACTAAGACAGGTTAAACAGTTAAACGGCAGCAAATCCTGCACTCTGTGGGAAATGTACCTCTAATCCCGAACTTATAGGCACACAATCAAAGCCAAAAAGCCTGAGCAACAAATCTGATCCTCCCCCTAACAATCTGCAGCTGGCCTCCTGGGACGGAGGGCTGAGGAGGGAGAAGCTCCTCGGACAAGGCTGAGATGGATAAATACCTAAATGATGAGACAGTCTGGGGACGTGGGACCAGTGTCTGGCTATGGCCGTTCACCTCCAATTTGGCATCCACGCAATGAAAGGCAATTGGGCGCCAGCCCCCACACAGCAGCCAGTCCTTATTATTATACGTTGAAGTGCGGCTTGGCCAATGATTAATGACAGTGTCAGGGCGAAAACAAAGAGCAGTGCAAGTTATCTCCCGTCCACCTGCTCCTAGGAGGCTTTTTGAAGGGAATGGAAAAGGGCGCAAGCAAGCAGCACACCACAGACTGATAATAGAACAGGGAGAGAGAAAGAGAGAGGGAGAGCGAGGAAGAGAGAGAGTGATAGAGGAAGAGGGAGAGATTGACTAGAGAGGTGAGAATCTGAATACCTGAGGATGTTTTATTATGTGCTTACTACATACTACAAAGCTCCTGGTATGAAAACATATAGTACATATAAATACACTGCTTATTTTATCAGTGCATGCTGATTTTATACAAATAAATTAATTTAAATGTTATATTTATATACTCCGTAGATCTATTTTGGTGTGCATGTGTAGGCTACACGAAGCAGCCCACCACCACTTGCAGGTAATTGTGGTCGAATGTGTGAAAGTGCAGGAGGCCTGGCTGTGTGATTGATTTGACACACATAGTGGAATTTCATAGCGTCTGTGTTTGTTACGTCCAGGCCCACTGTCCCCTGCTGTAATGGTGTTGACATTTATGGGATGGTGTTGGAGGGGGCCCCCCAGCCCTCACTAATGAGGGAGAGAAGGCAGGGAGAGGGAAAAAGCAGCAAGACATTGCCATCCAGTGGTCAACTGCTATACTACAGAATGGAGTTTTAGTTCTGTGGTTACCTCCCCATGTAAATGTTTTTATTTAACTAGGAAAGTCAGTTAAGAACAAATTCTTATTTACAATGACAGCCTACCCTGGTCAAACCTGGGCCAATTGTGTACCACCCTATGGGACTCCCAATCCCAGCCAGATGTGATACAGCCTGGATTTGAACAAGGGACTATAGTGATGCCTCTTGCGCTGAGATGCAGTGCCTTAGACCGCAGTGCCACTCGGGAGTCATTCATATGGTTATCTGGTTGGTGAATATGTTGCTGAGAGGTTTTTTAATGAATGACTCATTTGTTTTGTTATCATACTTTTTAAATGTAGCTGGGGACACCCTTACATTTTTTAAATCTTTAATCTACTAAATCGAAATCAAGTAAATCTTACAAACACTACATGAACACAGAGACATGGAACACACACAGCTTTACACACAACGTACAGTGCATATCACATGCATTTTCCCCAATAGCATGCATGTGTCTGTGTGTGTGTGTGTGTGTGTGTGTGTGTGGTAGCCATGTCCGTACAGCGCCTGTCCCCAAAAATCAGGTCAATGTGTGAAATGGAGTCGTGAGCGCCGCTGTGACGAATTGGGGACGTTGGTTGGAGAGCCTGGCTGACCTAGATAATGCCATGGTTACATGTTACCGTACTGTGCTTTATTTATGCACACTACTCATCCCGGAGTCCTAGCTGCCAGTCCACGCTCCCCCACTCATTTGTGTATGCAGGGAGACCGTGAGATCAGCAACATGCCCTGACATAGGAAACCGGCCCCCATGGCAGGGCTGATCGGGAACGATGCTTAAAATTAAAACAATAAATATGTGACATTAGCTGTGTCGTCTTCTAACGTACAGATGGGACATGTCACTCTGATTGGCTGAAATTACTCCTTTAAGTTCTGAGGTAGAACACCATACCATCACATGGGATTGTACACAGAATTAGAATACTAATAATTTAATAGGATGTCAGAGGAGGTCAGAAACCTGGCAGTGTGGTGCCAGGACAACAACCTCTCCCTCAACGTGAGCAAGACAAAGGAGACGATCGTGAACTATAAGAAAAGGAGGATCAAACACGCCCCCATTCACATCGATGGGGCTGTAGTGGTGCGGGTTGAGAGTTTCAAGTTCCTTGGTGTCCACATCACCAACAAACTGTCATGGTCCAAACACACCAAGAAAGTCGTGAAGAGGCCCCCTCAGGAGACTGAAAAGATTTGGCATGTGTCCCCAGATCCTCAAAAAGTTCTACAGCTGCACCATCGAGAGCATCCTGACCGGTTGCATCTGCTCGGCATCCAACCGTAAGGTGCTACAGAGAGTAGTGTGTACAGCCCAGTACATCACTGGGGCCAAGCTTCCTGCCATCCAGGACCTATATACTAGGCGGTATCAGAGGAAGGCCCAAAAAATTGTCAGAGACTCCAGTCACCCAAGTCATAGACTGTTCTCTCTGCTACCGCACGGCAAGCGGTACCGGAGCGCCAAGTCTAGGTCCAGGAGGCTCCTTAACAGCTTGTACCCCCAAGCCATAAGACTGCTGAACAATTAATAAAATGGCCACGGCCACCCAGACTATTTTAATTGACCCCCCCCCCCCCCCCCCCTTTGTTTTTACACTGCTGCTCCTCGCTGTTTGTTGTCTATGCAAGGTTGCTTTAACCCTAACTACATGTATAATACAGGTTGCCTCCTACTGGCCTATGGCCCTGCTCATTGGCTCGGTGCCGGTACCCCTGTATACAGCCTCATTATTGTTATTTTATTGTGTAATTATTATATATTTAATTTATTATCTTATTATTATTATTATATTTTTTTATTTAGAAACTATTTTCTTTACTCTGTTTTAAAACTGCATTGTTGGTTATGGGCTTGTAAGTAAGCATTTCATGGTAAGGACTTGTTGTTTCCAGCGCATGTGACAAATAAAATTGGATTTGATCTCTATGGGATTGTATACTATATCAAACAATGGCAATGTTAGCAAATATTTCAGAAATGACAGACATTCTCATAGATAGAAATGACTAACATATGCTACATAAGGCCCTCAGCCTCTTTAAAGTCTACAATTTTACAGAAAATCACAAACTACTGCAGCATAGAAAAACATAAAAGTGTAAATCCAGTTTACTTTAATAAAGCCTCTAGGTGATCTTCAGCATGTCTTGTGCATCTCCACTGCTATCCTCAGAGGTCCAGAGAACATATCAGAGATGAATGTGCATCTTGGCGGAGATGTAGAGACCCAGGCAGAAAGCCACTCCATTAAAACCAGGAAATGAAACTCCACCACCCCTGGCTCCAGTAATAAAGGCCCATTGACTTCCCCAAAAGCCACTCGCCTCTGTGGCGCAATATTATTAACCTCTGCTATCCTACCCCACTACACAATTCCTCTCTAATGAATTCTATTTGAGGACACACACACCAAAAAAAGAGTTTGTCAGATCAGAATGAAGGAAAGTTGGAGGAAAGTCTCAAATCTAAAGTGGCTTCCTTATCTTGTCTTCGCTCCATAGTTTGCACTGATCTAAAAACATAGGATGGGGCAGAAATATGGATGAAGAATATAAAGTATTTGCCCTCACGGATACAACACTAGCCACATCATTTCAGATCAAGGAAAGGATACAAGGTGGGAAACCCCTTTACACTAACCATATCATTGGAGATTAATAAAACAATGATACAAGGAGAGGACACCACTTTAGACTCTATAGATGCACACTTCCTGTATGCAGGGGGGCCTAGCTTTTCCTTTGTGGTTTTGACTGAGATCTGTAATGTATGTAAGCATGGTGCCCACTGAAGGGGGTCAAAGGTCAGCCCTTCTGTTGCAATGGCCTTCAACAACACGTCCAGTTCTGACAGGCTCAAGTGTGAGCGGGCAGATACACGCGAGTAGGAAATGTCCGTCTCACATTCAGACGTGCATCGGAGGCCCTTGAGACAATCACAGAGTATTCCAAAACAGAGCTCTCTCCTTCCAACGGTAGTCACAGCCAACCGCCCAAGCAGTTTTTCCTCACCTAGCTATAGGATGCCAGCTATGTGCATCTGATATGTACATGGTGTCTATACAAGGCTGTGGATTTGGCTTGCCTTTTAACACATTAGGACGTGTCAAGAAGGCTTGGTGTGAACAAGACAAATGCTGCCTTACTGGAAACCTTGACTGGGTACACGATAAGCAACAAGAAGTTAACAAAGTCTACATTAAGCTACTTTTTCAAAAAAAATCTAACATACAGCAGGGGAGAGTGGGGGTAAGTTCAGCCAAAGGGGTAAGTTGAGCCACCCTTATTTCTAGGAAACCATACACAAAATGTATAATTTAACCTAATATTTAGGAGAGCCCCGCTAGCAACTAGCGTTCTGAGAACTACAGTATATGTTTCTGAGATTGTGGTTGTCCTATTGTTATTTTGCATAAAACCTTCCCACAACTTTCTGGGAATAGTCCAGGATAGTTGCTTGGCTTTGGAACATTCTCAGCACATTTAAATAACTTATTTCAATACTTTAATAGAACGTTTCCTAAAAGTTCAAACATGGTTACATTTCATTTCAATTTTGGTAGTGTTCTCGGAAAGTTATCCAACTGGTTTGACATTGGGAATGTTCTCAAATAGTTCAGAGAATGTTAAGAAACAACATTCTTCTGTGGGAACTTCAGTACTTCAGCATAACGTTTCCTACAGGTTTCCTCATGATTCTATTTCAAGAGTGACTGCCAGTAAAAAACGAATGTGGCATCAATTTGAGACAGAAACATTTATTATATTGTCAAAATGTACTATAAAGTGTAAATAGGATCATTTTGGTCATAAAGTCAGTCTTGTCTAAAACGGAGTTTGGAACCTCAGTGCGTCAGAATGAGGGTTGGGTTTGGTTGGGTTTGGGTTTGTTATGTCAACAAATCATGCCCCCTTTGGCCAAGCTCCACGTGCAAATCGCCCCTCCACCCACTTCACTTCCCTTCATTGAATGGCGCTACGTTGTTTCATCGGCCCCAACCAATAGTTCAAGGGATTTTATTTTTATTTAACCTTTATTTAACTAGGTAAGTCGGTTAAGAACAAATTCTTATTTACAATGACGGCCTACCGAAAGGCAAAAGGCCTCCTGCGGGAATGGGGACTGGGATTAAAAATAAAAATATAGGATAAAACACACATCAAGACAAGAGAGACAACACAACACTACATAAAGAGAGACAACACAACACTACATAAAGAGAGACCTAAGACGGCAACATAGCATGGCAGCAGCATGTGACAACACAGTAAATAGCTGGCTAATGTTAGCCTACCTCAATACAACTCTGATTTGGCTTGGAAACATGATAACATTTCAAAAGAAGGCAAACAATTTGTAGGAAAAGCGTTTGTCATGATTGTGATGTCGCCAGATTAACTTTAGATACAGTATAACTTTAGCCAGCTATCTAAGATTGGGGGGAACACCGTGTTTTAGCTAGTTAACGTTAACATTGCTAGCTATTTTTGATAAGCTTTGCTAGTAACAGTAATGGCAACATTGCCATCTCTCTAAAGTAAATGTGAAGACTTAATATGACAAAGTTGTTTCCTACTAATTATTTGCTTACTTTAGCAATGTTATTGTATTTCCATGCCACTCTAAATTTGTGTAATTTAGACGAAACAGTCACATTTAGACGCAACCCATGTCTAGGGCACAAATAAATATTGGATGCAGCTAACTCATGTCTGACTACAACAGTGTTCTAACTAGCAGCAACAAACTCAAATCATGTAGCAGTTGGTTGCATAGTGTAACGGTGTCACCGGCCTGAATGTAATCCAATCTGTAGCCAGTCAGTCTACATCTGTAAAGCATAGAATTAACTTCCAAACGAGATTACGTATTTCTCGAGCTACCGTATGTTTATAATTGAGGGATGGTGACAATCGCTGACCCTGTTTTTCTGTTAGATAAAGTGCACAGTTGGGTGCCAGACTGATCCCCTGGTCATGAAGGGATGCCGGAACCTACCAGAAGGCGCAAAAGTGGGTATCATAACATGTCCAGCAATGTGATTGCAATGGTTTAGCAACCTCCAAAAATCTTTTCATTCACTGTTCACTTGTTATTTTCACAGCTTGTCAGGCAAGACCTTAGAATAAAAGTGTGTTATGTGACACAAGTCCCTTGTTGCTAGGGTCTCCCGCCTCCATTGTTGCTAGGGTCTCCCTCGACTACAATGAAAAGGACACGCCATCATGAGGCCTCTGATAGGCCTCCAGCCATTACCACAAGTATGGTATCAAATACATCAAACGCATGGTTTCCATGTGTTTGATGCCATTCCATTTGCTCTGTTCCAGCCATTATTATGAGTGGGCCTCCCTTCAGCAGCCTCCACTGGTCTTTTTATTGTCTCGGCCTTAGGCCTGTGTATCACAGCGTCAAAGCATATGAACTAACAGGTTGTAGTGCAATTATCACAACACATACAGTAGGTTTAAATATGTATTTTTTCCCCTGGCTTGGCTTCCCCAGTGATTTTACCCACGCACCGCTACTTATACCCAGTTCATTATCACAGTGGCAAAGTGCCTCTCCAAAATGTCTGCCAAGTCACCTGACAAGTCACCTGATGGCTCACCTGATGGGTCAGGTGGTCACCAGCTGAACATATTAAGATGGCGGCCATACACACATCACACCAAACAATTCATTGAACAGCAGCCATCATCTGAGGACAAGCAGTATGCGTCATTGACAAAAAAAACATACATACTACATTATACACAGAATATACGAAACATTAAGAACACCAGCTCTTTACATGAGGGAAGGAGGTTGTTGGCCAAGATCTCGCGATACATGGCCCCATCCATCCTCCCCTCAATACGGTGCAGTCGTCCTGTCCCCTTTGCAGAAAGCATCCCCAAAGAATGATGTTTCCACCTCCATGCTTCACGGTTGGGATGGTGTTCTTGGGGTTGTACTCATCCTTCTTCTTCCTCCAAACACGGCGAGTGGAGTTTAGACCAAAAAGCTCTATTTTTGTCTCATCAGACCACATGACCTTCTCCCATTCCTCCTCTGGATCATCCAGATGGTCATTGGCAAACTTCAGACGGGCCTGGACATGCGCTGGCTTGAGCAGGGGGACCTTGCGTGCGCTGCAGGATTTTAATCCATGATGGCGTAGTGTGTTACTAATGGTTTTCTTTGAGACTGTGGTCCCAGCTCTCTTCATTTCATTGACCAGGTCCTGCCGTGTAGTTCTGGGCTGATCCCTCACCTTCCTCATGATCATTGATGCCCCACGAGGTGAGATCTTGCATGGAGCCCCAGACCGAGGGTGATTGACCGTCATCTTGAACTTCTTCCATTTTCTAATAATTGCGCCAACAGTTGTTGCCTTCTCACCAAGCTGCTTGCCTATTGTCCTGTAGCCCATCCCAGCCTTCTGCAGGTCTACAATTTAACCCTGATGTCCTTACACAGCTCTCTGGTCTTGGCCATTGTGGAGAGGTTGGAGTCTGTTTGATTGAGTGTGTGGACAGGTGTCTTTTATACAGGTAACGAGTTCAAACAGGTGCAGTTAATACAGGTAATGAGTGGAGAACAGGAGGGCTTCTTAAAGAAAAACTAACAGGTCTGTGAGAGCTGGAATTCTTACTGGTTGGTAGGTGATGAAATACTTATGTCATGCAATAAAATGCAAATGAATTACTTAAAAATCATACAATGTGATTTTCTGGATTTTTGTTTTAGATTCCGTCTCTCACAGTTGAAGTGTACCTATGATAAAAAATTACAGACCTCTACATGCTTTGTAAGTAGGAAAGCCTGCCAAATCGGCAGTGTATCAAATACTTCTTCTCCCCACTGTATATATTGTATTCTATTCTACTGTATTTTAGTCAATGCCACTCCAACATTGCTCAATGTAATATTTACATATTTCTTAATTGTGTTATTTTACTTTTAGATATGTGTGTAATGTTGTGAATTGTTAGATACTACTGCACTGTTGGAGCTAGGAACACAAGCATTTCACTACACCTGCAATAACATCTGCTAAATAAGTGTGTGACCAATAAAATTTGATTTGATTTGATTTGCACCATCAATTGGAGAAGTCAAGTTCACAGGTCCTTGATGACCGGGCAGAACTGAAGGACTCAACCTCTGTAGCTTCACTTTCACAGATGTAAAGAACTATATCCCAGATGCTGCTCAGGGGGCAGTTCTGCAGGATACCACTCTTCCCAAGCCTTCTCACAGAGATGCTGAAATGACCCTCCTCACCTCAGACACTACCAGGCTACTAGCTTCTCAGAAGAGGTTATTGCTCTAAAGGCACAACAAACTGTCCCTCAGAGCAGCTTGCTCCGGAGCTGGACCACGCAATCTCTGACATTGCCAACCCCAACCCTGACCCAGTAACCCCTAACCTGCTCTTGATGGGGCGGCGGAATGCATCCCAGCCTTAAGTTGCCTATACCCCTGGCTCCATGGGGTGGCGGAGATGGTGCCAGGTAGATTTGGACTTTATTCATCCATCAGTACCAACCCACACTGCACAGGCCCACCCACTTGGGTGCCATGCCCACCCACTGGGGATCCAGGCCCAACCAATCTGAATGAGTTTTTCCCCACAAAAGGGCTTTATTACAGACAGAAATACTGCTCAGATTCATCAGCTGTCCGGATGGCTGGTCTGAGACAATCCCACTGGTGAAGGAGCTGGATGTGGAGCTCCTGGGCTGGCGTTGTTACACGTGGTCTGCGGTTGTGAGGCTGGTTGGACATCCTGCCAAATTCTCCAAATTGACGTTTGAGGCGGCGAAGAGAAATGAACGTTAAATTCTCTGGCAACACCTCTGATGGACATTCCTGCAGTCAGCATGCCAATTGCACACTCACTCAAAATTTGAGACATTTCTGGCATTGTGTTGTGTGAAAAAACAGCATATTTTAGAGTGGCCATTTATTATCCCCAGCACAAGGTGTACCTGTTTAATGATCATGCTATTAAAAAATCTACTTCATGATATGCCACACTTTTCAGGTGGATGGATTATCTTGCAAAGGAGAAATGCTTACTAACAGGGATGTAAACACATTTTTGCACAAAACTGGAAAGAAATACGTTTTTTGTGCGTATGGACAATTTCTGGGACCTTATATTTCAGCTCATGAAACATGGGACCAACACTTTACATGTTGCGGTATTATTTTTGTTCAGTATATATTTCCCTTGACGAAGTGATGCCAGATGTAAAAAAATGCTATTTACCCAACTCTCCTCTCTTTAAAACATGGCATCCTCTGTAGGTGTCAAATGCTGTATCTTCATTATCATACAACCGCATGTTTGATATTTCTAGAACTGATGACAAATGTATGCTCTATTTTGCTCCTCTAATCCTGTAAAACTGTCTAATCTTGTAAAACTGTATTTTTTAGCAGTGGATGAGCCTCGAGTGAGCCGGTTATGTTTCCCAGTGTAATCTGTAGAGGAAACAGTAGTGTCTTAATGAGAAGCCATGGCCTACTCTCGCAGAAGCCCTCGTCTGTAGCACACTACCACATAGCACAGCACAGCATGCTCCTCACATGTGGCCTGTCTATATGGGATTGCAGGGGCTTCTTTGAAGTATGTAGTCGTGGCTGCTTCCTTTGTGTGTAACAACCCCGAAAAATCTAAACCCCAACCAAAACACCCATAAGAATACCTGAAAGGGAACAATATCAAGTGCCATATGTATATGCTGCTTTACACATCTTTCTCTCTTTTTCATCCCCCCTTTTCTCCGATATTATGCATGTCTTCTGTGAAGCGTGGTGGCTTTGCATCTGGAGAGCTGTTTTAATGAAAACTGTGGGAGTACAGAAACAGTCAAAAGAGGCGTGCTAAAAATCTTCTAACGCTCTCAAACGAACAACCTAGGGACAAAACACGAATTCCGCCCGGTGTCTCTCCTTGTAGTGCCGTGCAGACAAGTGCGCGTTTAGCGGGGCTGCTGCTCTCAGACTAAGGGTCCGGTGGGATGTGTAGATATGTGTTTATCAGAAGAGGAAGCTCCTCTTTTCATGTGGCACTCTTTCTTTTCCCTCCTCCTCCTTCCTGCTGTTGAAGGTGAGATACAGAGTTCAGAGAGCAGCATGAGCAGGCTGTATCTCAGAGTCACACAGAAAGAGCTTTTTCTGTTCTTTGTGGAAACTGGGGTTCATGTCCATATGTAATTGCGGCACAGTTATTGAGGAAGGCTTAGGATATCAGTTATACATGTATCTGCTCTCTTGTTGATAACTCTCCTATATAGGTCTACATGTATACTCCTCTCTACTGTGTCACTCACAGGATTATGGAATATGCAGCCCTCTGATTTCACCTGGGTTATATTTTATTCACTTTACCAGTGGCAGAGAGCAGACCTGATGTTTCATATAAAATCTTCCCTGAAGGTTAAACGTTATGAATTGGATACCGTTTGATAATGACAACCAATGTGACTGAATTTGTCTAGATCTCATGGATTCAGATACTTTTCCAAATATCCATCCCCACCGATTAGTTTTCATATTCATCAGTTGAGAGAAGGGCTGAAAATGTTCTCCATATAACTTAATAGTGATGAATTGTATCAGCTTTATCTACAACCCAAATAAGCATTGTATCCCCCTGGCCTGTCCAATGGCAGCCTCTAGTGGAGATTTGGCATTACTGCTTTAACCTAAACGTTTGTTGTTCTGGAGGCACTGTCAAATGAGACAGAGATACATTTTGGGATTTGTATAAATAATCACACATTAGCTAGTAAGACAGAATTGTACTGCATTATACGTTATGATGCAATATCTGCTAGTAAGAAAAGATAAATACTGTCATTAGAACACAAGAGATGAGGGGATGAAAGAAGAGGTGAGAAGAGATGATGAGAGAAGAAAAATAGCGAGAGATGCAACAAATGCAAAATGAAAAGAGATAATGGAGAGAGAGACCTTATCCTTATCACAGATGCAGAGGGGAAAGCCCAGATGGTATGATACACCACCAGTAGAAGACAGAGGAGTTGTGTCGTCCAAGAGAGCAACAACCTCCGTTTTTATCTGCTCTCTGCAGCAAACAAAGAGAACTTTAATAGAGGACTGCGGCGTGGAAACAGAAGGACATTAGAACATTATGAGTCACACATCAAAGTCAAATCAGAAAAACACAACCAATACTTAACACTTCCAGCTGCACCTTCTCTATAAATAGGCCTTCTGCTTCGGTTCTTCCTTTTTTTGTCTTCCTGCTGAATTGCAACAATTGTCTGCACCCTGCCTGCGAGTTGCTACAGGCCCTCCCAAATACAGAGAAATATCAACCAGGTTCAGATCTGTTTAGCATTAATCAATCACCAAGGTTAACGTGTTAACATACAGATATGTTATGCAGACGTTTAGTGTCATTATGGGTGACGCCTACAGGTGTGTGTATGTGAGTGTGTGCGTGTGTGTGTGTGTGTGTGTTTTATAACATGTCTCAGAACAGCAAGCTCAGCTCTCATTAACACCCATATTATCAGGGGTGGTGTGTTAAATGACGATGACACATGTTCCTTCTCTCTATCCTAACAGGATGAAAAGATCAGAATGATCAAAGAAGAGAGACGGTGACAAGGAAACCTTGAGGAGACGCATGAGAGTGAAGCAATAGCTTATGACTACTGTGAAGTTCATCACCATACTACCAACCGCATGTTAGAGCCAGATAACAATCAATGGTATCCTCCTCACGCGTTAGGTTATATCTGTCTCTGGCTCAATCAGAAAGCTGCGCCAATCATGTGTCGACTGTCAAAATGTACAGTATCTAGGCCTATATGATGGAAGACATGGCTTTTGGAGCAGTCTGACTTAATGTTGAGGTTAATGTTGGAATTTTATAATCTCTCTCATTCCATTGCACCATGTTTAGCCTACCTGGTTGAACTCAACCAGAGTTTAAAGACAGCTCAGTGCTCTAATAGAATAAGTTTCAACCTTATTATGGTCTGAATATTCTAAACAAAAATGTTCCAAACCTCAATAGAAATTCAGAAAAAGCATAATCAAAGCACCACCAGAGTTTAAAGCACATGACAACTATCCTACACAAAGAGAAGGCTTCAGTCATGCGTATGAAACAAACTGACTTTAGCCTAGCTTCTGAGGCAGATTCTGCCACTTAGGAATGCTGAAGCGTAGAATTAGCCTACATATAGAATATTATCAGAGATTTGAGTGGCACAACATAACACAAATATGGTAGAATGGCTGAATATACATATGTAAGAAATTCAGTAACATTCCTGCTTTTCTAAGGTCAGCAAATGAGTAGGCTAATTACTATTCAATAATACATTTAGCTACAGTCCAAATCTGTGGGTGATTTCTCACAAAACTAGAACAAAACGAGACCATGTTTGGTGGGATTTTCAAGAAATGTACTCGTAGAAGGGTCCTTTGGGAGAAGGTTTGTTGAAATAAATGACATTTATATCTTAAAGCCTAATTGAGAAATAATGAATTCAAGTTGGAATATTTGTGACATTTTGGTCTTACCCAGGCCTCCTTTAAGACTCCATAATGTTTCATCTGCATGGCGCTACAAAGCAAAGTTAGCGTCATATAAAGCTTTACCGCTTGCTTTGTACAATGAGTCGTTTTTAATTTAAATAACACATTTCTTACAAACATTTATGAATATTGAAAGCTATAAACATTAATATAGAAAATATTTTTAGAGGAATTGGCACATTTTTCTATATATTGTTGAACATAATATACTCTACAGGTATATCAAAGTTACAGAGTGGGATCTCTGCTACTTTCAGAGTTATGATCCAATTTGTAAGATTTACCAACAGAGTGAATGTGAAAATGGATTTAAAATGGTTGCCCTCTGCTGGTGATTTGCAGGATGTGCAAAGTAAAAGGATGGCTGTGATTGGTTAAATTGCCTACTATGGCAATTTCTCTGTATAAAATGAGCCATATGCACTTAGAGTACATTATGTTCAACAATATATAGAAACATTTGCCAAATCTAAAATTGTACATTTTCAATATTCTTGTTAATATTTTTCAATATTCATAAATGTGTTACTAAAATCAAAATACTACTCATATTACAAAGCATCGTACAACACCAGCTCCGACGCTCGCCGGATGTGGCAGTGCTTGCAAACTATTACAGACTACAAAGGAAGCACAGCCACGAGCTGCCCAGTGACACAAACCCACCAGACGAGCTAAATTACTTCTATGCTCGCTTCGAGGCAAGTAACACTGAAACATGCATGAGAGCACCCGCTGTTCCAGACGACTGTGTGATCATGCTCTCCGTTGCCGATGTGAGTAAGACCTTTAAACAGGTCAACATTCACAAGGCCGCAGGGCCAGATGGATTACAAGGACGTGTACTCCAAGCATGTGCTGACCAACTGGCAAGTGTCTTCATTGACATTTTCAACCTGTCTCTGA
This sequence comes from Salvelinus namaycush, assembly GCF_016432855.1. Classification (NCBI taxonomy): domain Eukaryota; kingdom Metazoa; phylum Chordata; class Actinopteri; order Salmoniformes; family Salmonidae; genus Salvelinus; species Salvelinus namaycush. The sequence goes on from NC_052321.1 coordinate 28,341,750, forward strand.
CTGAGTCTGTAATGCCAACATGTTTCAAGCAGACCACCATAGTCCCTGTGCCCAAGAACACTAAGGTAACCTGCCCAAATGACTACCGACCCGTAGCACTCACGTCTGTAGCCATGAAGTGCTTTGAAAGGCTGGTCATGGCTCACATCAACACCATTATCCCAGAAACCCTAGACTCACTCCAATTTGCAACAGATCCACAGATGATGCTATCTCTAATGCACTCAACACTGCCCTTTCCCACCCTGACAAAAGGAACACCTATGTGAGAATGCTACTCATTGACTACAGCTCAGCGTTTAACACCATAGTGCCCTCATAGTTCATCACTAAGCTATGGACTCTGGGACTAAATAACTCCCTCTGCAACTGGATCCTGGACTTCCTGATGGGCCGCCCCCAGGTGGTAAGGGTAGGGAACAACACATCCGCCACGCTGATCCTCAACATGGGGGCCCCTCAGGGGTGCGTGCTCAGTCCGCTCCTGTACTCCTTGTTCACTCATGACTGCACGGCCAGGCACGACTCCAACACCATCATCAAGTTTGCCGACAACGATGAGACAGCCTAAAGGGAGGAGGTCAGAGACCTTGGTTGTGTGGTGCCAGGACAACAACCTCTCCCTCAACGTGATCAAGACAAAGGAGATGATTGTGGACTACAGGAAAAAGAGGACCGAGCACGCCCCCATTCTCATCAACGGGGCTGTAATGGAACAGGTTGAGAGCTTCAAGTTCCTTGGTGTCCACATCACCAACAAACTAACATAGTCCAAACACACCAAGACAGTCGTGAAGAGGACATGACAAAACCTATTCCCCCTCAGGAGACTGAAAAGATTTGGCATGGGTCCTCAGATCCTCAAAAGGTTCTACAGCTGCACCATCGAGAGCATCCTGACTGGTTGCATCACTGCCTGGTATGGCAACTGCTCGGCCTCCGACCGCAAGGCACTACAGAGGGTAGTGCGAACTGCCCAGTACATCACTGGGGCCAAGCTTCCTGCCATCCAGGACCTCTACCAGGCATGTCAGAGGAAGGCCCTAAAAATTGTCAAAGACTCCAGCCACCCTAGTCATAGACTGTTCTCTCTGCTATCGTATCGCAAGCGGTACCGGAGTGCCAAGTCTAGGTCCAAGAGGCTTCTAAACAGCTTGTACCCCCAAGCCATAAGACTCCTGAACAGCTAATCAAATGCCCCCCCCCCCCCCCCCCCCCCCTTTACACCACTGCTACTCTCTGTTATCATCTTTGCATAGTCACTTTAATAACTCTACCTACATGTACATATTACCTCAACTAACCGGTGCCCCTGTAAATAGTCTCCCTATTGTTATTTTGCTGCTGCTCTTTAATTACTTGTTACTTTTATTTCTTATTCTTATCCATATTTTTTTAAACTGTATTGGTGGTTAGGGGCTTGTAAGTAAGCATTTAATTGTAAGGTCTACACCTGCTGTATTCGGCGCATGTGACTAATACCATTTGATTTGATTTGAATATGCTTGTCAACAATGGACAGTTTCTTTTTTTTTTACCTTTAGCCTAATTTGACTGACTGTTACTATCAATCTAATGCTTTCTAACAACAGCGATAGAGCTGTGACCGTGATCACAATTGATCCCTGACAATTTAATTAACTGAACATTTCCATTAATAATTGCATGATAAATATGTAACCTTTATTTAACTAGGCAAGTCAGTTAAGAACAAATTCTTATTTACAATGACGGCCTACCAAAACAAAACCCAGACGACACTGGGACAATTGTGCGCTGCCCTATGGGACTACAGCCAGATGTGATGCAGGGACTGCAGTGACACCTCTTACACTGAGATGCAGTGCCTTAGACCGCTGTGCCACTCAGGTGCACAAGGCTACAACAACAATAAACTAAAGTTATAGGCTATTTATTAAATATGTTTGCCAGCTCCATGTAGGCTACACAACTGGCACAAATTGATTTGCAATGACTCATTCATTTCAACATATTTATTGTATCAAATGGTAGGCTAAGGCTACAGTAGTCTACAATGGCATAGAAATTAATAGACCAATTGATGACCAACAGATGCAAATGTATCATTCACTTCATGTCAGTTTCATTGTGGACTTTTCCCCACAATAGAAGCATGTGAGGGAGTTCCAATTTCCATTTCAAATTTCCACCTGCGCAGCACTCGAGACCCAAGTACAGAGCATGCGTAAAACCCATGTAAAACCCATCACTTGATACGATTTTCCATAAGAAAGTTGACATTACAATGCAGTTTAAACCACCACCAAGCGAATTTATCTAATGTGCTCCAGTGTACCTAAAGTACACTGGAAAATTCCAGTGCCTTGTCGAGTTAATGTTTTTTGGAAATAGGCAGGGTCGGTCCTGGCCATTCTTCTGCCCTTGGTGAGACAAAAAAAACTAGAATAGTCCCAGTAAGCAAAATGACTTGAAAAGACGTCTAAAATATGTTTTTTTACAGACCTTATAAAAACCAATGTCCATGGACATGGAAATCAAGGCCGGTCATCCAAAAAAAGACATCCAAAAGGCGTTGGCGTCGGACCGTGCTTACTGCAGTATGGCCTACAGTGGCTCCTGAAATTGAATTTTAGGAAGGCCCACCTATGTGGCAGGCCTACCGTTTGTAAAACACACAAAAAAGACAGCCGGTCCGTGCTTACTGGGGTGTAGCCTACCATGGTGGCCTGCAATGGAATTTGCCCACCGTTTGTAAAACAGGCTGTTGCATTGTCTTTTTAATCCTGATTCCTGTGATTTGGCTATTTAAGCTATGAATATCAGCTACCCAACTTTATCAGGAGGAGTTATCACGAGCTTATTTGCAATGTGTTTACATAGCGAGAAATGCTATAATCAGCTCGTCAAAAATGTACGGATTCAAACTTGAAACCACAGATCATGACAATTTAGCCCACGGGATAAATCTCCTGGGCATTAGTTGTGAGTAATCTGATTGTCCATTCCATATTGTTCATTTTACTTTGACCTGTACTGTTTTTAGGATATGTTGTTTGTAAACATGTCAGATCATTTTTTATTTGATTGGGAACCATTAAGGTCAGGCTATTTGAACAGAGAAACCTCCATGATGTAAAAAGTTTCTGTCTCATTACATTGTCATACATTTTATCTCCAGCCTGTAGGCTACAGAAAATAACAAATGTTTTCTACCATTCTATATCTGCTACATTATTTATGTTAGATGAGTTTTTGGAGGGAATGTTAGTGGTGCTCCGCAGCAATGAGTCTCTCCAACAGCACCCTGGAAAGGCGTGCTGGGAATGGACAAGATAAATATTTTGCTTCCCTGCCTTTGACAGACTGGGCACTGCTTACCACAGGGCGGCATCAGTGCTCACTTAAAAAGCCCATATGCCACTGGTTGAGAGAAATTGTCATTGTTTTGGGGGAGAATTATATGAGGTTTTATGTGTTGCTGGAGGTGCGTCTTGGTCAGTTTAGTTCAGAAAATGCCGCCCTTGTCAATGTGTCATCACAGGCAGCCACCTAATCCTACCTAATGAGCGGGCCTGCCCTGGAAATAGGTGTCTCCATAATGACAATTTAAATATCCTACCTACAACTGGTAAAAAGTTGTCATGATTCTCTGTCTCCTCTCACTCACGTGACTCAGCTGCCTTCTGCAGCGCTCTCTCAACACCACACCCCTCCAGACCTCTCCGTTCATGGCTAGAAGGCTTCAGTCCTCCCCCTTCCCACCACTCACTCATTCACTCACTCAGAAACAGCCTGCCTCACTGCCTGATAGTCAGCAGCAACAGATCACATTGAAATAGATTTTCTTAAATGCCATGGTGGCGCAATTTAGAAGTAGTTCAAAATCCCACGATACATTTTCACCCAGGAAAACCACAGACATGTCAACCCTGCATGGCACAGGAGAACATTGCTTTGGTTGAGGACAATTTTGAAGTGAGTGACAATCATGAGCCTATTGAGAAATTAAAAATGGCTGGAATTATTGGAAACACCAGAAAGTTTGATGAAAGTGCTAAGCAGTGGAGCTCAAATACAGAAGGGGTATAAAAAAATGTTTTTGCAAATGAGGACAAATTGTGCCCACATTTTTTTGTGTAATGGTGCCAAATACATTTAATTTACTAATCAGCTTGCTACAGCCAGACAGGCCAGGTGATAAGAGGGATATTTTGGAAACACTGAAAGGATACTTTCCGTCAAACCACTAGTTATTGCTTAAAGGTTCCACAGAAGAAATCAGGAGAGAATCATTTACAATGTTTGTTGCTGCATTAAAGAGATTATCCGGTAATTTTGTATACTTTTTAGCCAGTAGTTCTGAAAGTAGTACTCACGAGCCAAAAATGAGGTACTACGTCACATATGTGCAGTACTTTATTGCTCCCTCTCTCTCACTCTGCTGTGTGTTCATCTTGCTAGCTGTCACTCAAATGGCAAGGCGCTAAAGCACATTGGCTGGAATTTGAATTGCTAGGGGGCTGGCCCATGGGGAGAAAATGGCGCAGCACGGCTAATTGAGGGAAGACAGTAATTCTGCTCATAGATTATGCATGTATGAACTACACATTGATACATCCAGCCAAAAGCTGAAGGTTTAAAAAATACTTACTAGTCGCCAAAGTTCTGGAGCATGTCTTTAAAGAAATTATCAGAGCACTATGTTTAATGATGTTCTAAATTACAACAGAGACAAACTAGTATGTGGGCTACAGAGTGAAGTTACACAGAAGAGACTGTTAATTGAAAGTAATCTGACCTTGGCAAAGGCTATTGAAATCAGTGTGTCTATGGAACTAACTGATAAAGAAGCTGAGCAGTTGAGTTTATCAGGAAGTGTGGTAACTGAAAATCAGAGACAGAGAAATCAAGGCAAACGCTTCTGCGTCTACATGCTGGAGAAAGGACATGGATTGCTTCTGCGTCTACATGCTGGAGAAAGGACATTGATTGCAGAGACTTTGGTTAAAAGGGGCATATTGAAAGGCCTGCAGAAACAAAAAGAGCTCAGAGAAAATTTCACTAAAAACAAGAACGAGACATTCATACGATAGAAAAAGAGACATGTTCACGCTGTTGAGCAAGCGAACACAGAGGTGAGTGATTCAACAGACAAAGTCACACTGAAAATACAAGTGACGAGAGTGTGAAGTAACACAAGCGTAGACCAAAATTGACCTTTCTCCAGGGAACCGACCCAGGACTTTTATTCAGGGAAAGAAACAACAGAATGCGCCACAGTGCTGGGTAACAATAAAACCAAACCAAAACCAAACTCGTCTTTGAGCCTTTCTACACGGGTCTTCCGGTCCCTCTCTGCTACCGGACAGCTACACTGTTTAGCGGCGTATCCAACAAAAGAAAACATAAATCCAACAGGCTAGTCCTTAATGGGGTCAGGTCTACGGCCAAATAGCATCCGGTAGGTTCCTGTCTAGTTTGGTTCGATATCCCTTCCAGTGTTGGTGGGCTCTGCATGTCAGCTCTTGCTGCTCCAGATCTGGCCAAAGCCAGGCTAAAACAGCCACCACCTAACCTGCAAGCTAATTATATTCAGGTATGTTTAATTAGGCTCTTACCCTTCCGGGCCACCCTCTCTCCTGGCCAGCAGATGTAGCCAACGAGCAGTAATATACAGGCCTTCACACACCCACCCTCTCACTCCATCACACAATCTCACTCCATCACACACACCCCTCCTCAGCTCCGGGAAGGGCGGCCATCATCGACAGAGCGTTGCGGGGGGACAAGGCATCTGCATTTCCGTGTTTCGACCTGGACCTGTGGACAACAGAGAAACAATACTGTTGGAGTGAGAGAAACCCCCGTCACTCTATCGTTGGTCTCCTTGTTCCTGGACATCCAGACTAGAGGAGCATGGTCCGTGACCAGAGTGAAGTGTTGTCCCAGGAGGTAGTACTTTAACGTCTTCAATGCCCACTGCCTAGGTACTCTTTCTCCACTGTTGAGTTTTTGATTTCTCGGGGCAACAGCTTCCGGCTGATATACAGTGGGGAGAACAAGTATTTGATACACTGCCGATTTTGCAGGTTTTCCTACTTACAAAGCATGAGGAGGTCTGTAATTTTTATCATAGGTACACTTCAACTGTGAGAGATGGAATCTAAACAAAAATCAAGATTTAAAAAAAATAACATTTTATTTTACCCCCTTTTCTCCCCAATTTTCGTGGTATCCAATTGCTAGTAATTACTATCTTGTCTCATCGCTACAACTCCCGTACGGGCTCGGGAGAGACAAAGGTCGAAAGCCATGCGTCCTCCGAAACACAACCCAACCAAGCCGCACTGCTTCTTAACACAGCGCGCCTCCAACCCGGAAGCCAGCCGCACCAATGTGTCGGAGGAAACACCGTGCACCTGGCTACCTTGGTTAGCGCGCACTGCACCCGGCCCGCCACAGGAGTCACTGGTGCGCGATGAGACAAGGATATCCCTACCGGCCAAACCCTCCCTAACCCGGACGACGCTAGGCCAATTGTGCGTCGCCCCACGGACCTCCCGCGAGCCTGGGCGCGAACCCAGAGTCTCTGGTGGCGCAGCTAGCGCTGCGATGCAGTGCCCTAGACCACTGCGCCACCCGGGAGGCCAAACATTGTATGATTTTTAAGTAATTAATTTGCATTTTATTGCAAGGGCCAGGTCGCAGGTCGCCGTTATTGCAGTTGAAGTGTACCTATGATAAAAATGACAGACCTCTACATGCTTTGTAAGTAGGAAAACCTGCAAAATCGGCAGTGTATCAAATACTTATTCTCCCCACTGTATAGGATGGGATGCTCCTCCCCCTGTATTTCTGTGGACAAGACCGCTCCCACCCTTGTGTCAGAGGCATCAGTCTGGACCACCATCTCTCTCCCAAAGTCCGGCATCACCAAGATCGGTCCAGAGCACAGGGCCTTCTTCAGATTCTGGAAAGCTTCTTCCGCTTTGACCTCGTTTCGCTGGGTCTTTTTGGTCAGTTCTGTGAGAGGACAAGCTACATTTGCATAGTTAGGAATGAACCTCTTTACCTGAGACTTGGCTTGAACTTTCTTCTCTTGCAGTTTGACATTGCTCCTCCCGATGGTAAGCCCAGCTACACTGCTTCCTCAAGTCTTAGTCTGCATTTTTTTGCATTCGTGTTTAGACCTGCTCTGCGAAGAGCCTCCAAGACATTGTTGAGCTGCTTCAGGTAAGATTCCCAGTTATGGTTATACACAATCACGTCATACAAATATGCTGCCGTGTACTCACTGTGTAGTCTCAGGACCCTATCCATTAGCCTCTGAAAAGTAGGCGGAGCTCCATGCAGGCCAAAGGGTGAACCGTGTATTGGTACAGCCCTGTAGGCGTGGCAAAGGCCAACTTCTCCCTCGCCTCTGGAGCCAGGGGAACCTGCCAGTACACCTTAGTAAGATCCAGGGTGCTGATATACCGGGCATTACCCAGACGGTCAATCATCTACACGGGGCAAAGGATAAGTGTCAAATGAATAAACCCCATCTTCAGCATCTAGTCCTCCTTCTTTTTGATGGGATCCTATAAGGCCGTAATGTTACCTTATTTCCGGGTTTTGTGTGGATATGGTGGTGCATTAAGGTTGTGCGACATTGAAGGGCTAGAGAAGATGTCCCTGCTCTGGTCTGCTAGTTCCCCCATCTCTTGCAGCTGTAGTTTTGTAAGCGGGGTGCTGATGGAAACCTCCTCTTGAGCATGCTCTTTACGGTTTTATTAAATCTTTCAACGGGCCCATCTGTCTGAGGATTGTGGGGGGAAATTACAAAATTAGTCATGCTATCCCGTGTTTTACTGCTTAAAGAATTGTCTCTTGTTATATGCTAGTGTTTTTTTCTAACCTGATACAAACTTGTCTTTGTGTGACTTAGTCATAAGACTGGGCGTATAGCTAAGATCCGTTTGGGTGCAGGAAGTCAGCGGTATAGAAACTTGCAGGAAGGAGCATATTATAGTGTGAACTGTGACAAATGCAGTTATGGGGTTGAGCCCTCGTGCTATCAACCTTGGACTATCTTAATCTGCACAGACAAACCAATCTCCTTTAACACACTATGTTTCGCCCCTGTTTCCACACATCTGCGACCGAGACAAAAAAGTTTGTACTTTTTCTATAAAAGCTGAAACCCAACTATGTTCGTTGGGCTTTTAACCCTGCACTATTTGAGTGATTGTTGATTGCTCCATTTTTGCAAATCTTATAATAAAGTTGCTTTCTGAGGAATGTAGTCTCTCTCTTCATTTTGGTTAGAATTTCCACTACAGGGTGGAACACCAAGTTCTGCAGGCTCTAGTTTTGTGTAATCTTGATTATTGTCCAGTCCTGTGGTCCAGTGCTGCAAGGAAAGACCTGGTTAAGCTGCAGCTGGCCCAGAACAGAGCGACACGTTTTGCTCTTACATTGTAATCAGAGGGCTAATATTAATACTATGCATGCCAGTCTCTCTTGGCTAAGAGTTGAGGAGAGACTGACTGCATTACTTCATCTTTTTATAAGAAACATTAATGTGTTGAAAATCCCAAATTGTTTACATAGTCAACTTACACACAGCTCTGACACACACACTTATCCCAACAGACATGCCACCAGGGGTCTTTTCATGCAAAATCGGCAGTGTATCAAATACTTGTTCTCCCCAACTGTATGTCATTCTGTATTATGTTTCATGTTTTGTGTGGACCCCAGGAAGAGTAGCTGCTGCTTTTGCAACAGCTAATGAGGATCCATCTATCTATCACAGTGCCATCGGTTTTGTCACCAAAGCCCCATAAACTACCCACCACTGCGACCTGTATGCTCTCGTTGGCTGGCTCTCGCTTCATATTCGTCGCCAAACCCACTGGCTCCAGGCCATCTACAGTATAAGTCTTTGCTAGGTAAAGCCCCGCCTTATCTCAGCTCACTGATCACCATAGCAGCACCCACCCATAGCACCGCTCCAGCAGGTATATTTCACTGGTCAACCCCAAAGCCAATTGCTCCTTTGGCCGCCTTTCCTTCCAGTTGTCTGCTGCCATTGACTGGAACGAATTGCAAAAATCACTGAAGCTGGAGACTCAAATCTCCCTCAATAACTTTAAGCACCAGCTGTCAGAGCAGCTCACAGATCCCTGCACCTGTACATAGCCCATCTGTAAATAGCCCATCCAACTACCTCATCCCCATACTGTTCTTTTTTTATTTTTTGCTCCTTTGAACCCCAGTATCTCTACATCTTCTCCACATCTATCACTCCAGTGTTTAATTGCTAAATTGTAATTATTTCGCCACTATGGCCTATTTATTGCCTTACCTCCCTTATCTTACCTCATTTGCACACACTGTATATAGACTTTTTCTATTGTGTTATTGACTGTATATTTGTTTATTCCATGTGTAACTCTGTGTTGTTGTATGTGTCGCACTGCTTTGGCCAGGTCGCAGTTGTAAATGAGAACTTGTTCTCAACTAGCCTACCTGTTTAAATAAAGGTGAAATAAAATAAATAAGAAAAATTCGAATAAAATACCAAATACCAAACCCGAAGTGTAGATTTGTTTTACCTTCAGGAGCCCAGGTGGCTCCAAGGACATGTGATTGGGCTAACTGCAATACGGTGGGGACATACCATTTTGGGACCAACAACAATTAGTTAACTTTAGAATTTTCTTCCTTAGCGTAATACAACAGCTGCCTCATAATAACAAAGCAAGAATATCTAAATTCACTCACCCCAGGGACCATCTTTCAATCTACTTCTGTGACCTGGCTCCTCGCTTGGGTGAGATTGGGGTCCTCCAGCTGGGCCGTTCTGAACTGGCCTTTGAGGTTGAGAACGAGTGGCACCTCCCCGAGATCTTCCTCTGACAGCTCCCAGTCTGGGAATGGATCAAAGGGTCCTGCTAACTCTTCCTCTGATCCCGGCTCAGTGGAGGCCCCATCCGGGTTCCCCTGGGCAGTGCAAATATTGGGTTTTGTCTACTTTTGGAGGGGTTCTTATATGGCCTGTTTGGTTTTCCTCCGAGCCCCAGATAGGATTTTGTCTTACAGTTGCACCAGACCTCCTGCTTCCCCGACAGTTTAGAAAAGAGAGGACAAACACGACCCACAAGAAGGGGTCCCGGGATGTTGGGGACTAGGCCTACTTGAAGTTGACAGTTTCCTTGAGGGGTTGTAAGCTTCACCACTGCTGTGGGATATTCCTTAGTGTCCCCGTGAATGCAGAACACTGCCACGGATTCTCTGGGGTACGATTTGGCTGTATCAATGACACCATACTGCCGGAGTCCAACAGGGCTTCCGCATCTCTTCAATCTACTTTGGTTGGGATTGTGGGGGCTGTTGTCTCCTTAATTGCCCAACAGGAGGTCATTAAGTGACAGGGCCTCCCGCCAACTGGATCCGTGGAGTGTGCAGTGGGCCTGGTTTCATCTCTACTGGGGAAGTTCCAGGCCATGTGTCCCACCTCATCACACTCATAACACCTTCTTCAGTCGGGGTCTAGTCCAAACCTATGTTGTCGGGGCGGTTCCACCTCAGAGAATTTGGTAGACCTCTCGGGTGGCAGGAGTCTCTCTGGTTGTTTCCTTAGCTTACTCTCCGTCTTGTCCGTCTTACCAGACTTCAGCAGATCCATTGTGGTCTGGTGGCTCTCCACTAAGAGGACTAGTTGGTCCACGGACTGTGGACTGCACTAGCTGGCCACCTTCTTGCCATCATAGGGAAGGGGCCGTAGGAAGTGGTACATTTACCACTCTCTCCACCACGATGGGCCCTGCGGGGTCACTCTGCAACCAGGTCTTCGCCAGCCGGATAAGGTCGTGCATCTGGGCCCTAACTGACTGGGCGGGAACAAAGGTCCATTCCTGGAACTTCAAGGCCCAGGTCATTAACGTGTAGCCATACTGGGCCAGAACCGCTGCCTTAACCAGCTTGTAGTCATTAGCCTGGTCATCTGATAGGTCATGAACTCAGCAAAAAAAGAAACGTCCTCTCACTGTCAACTGCGTTTATTTTCAGCAAACTTAACTTGTGTAAATATTTGTATGAACATAACAAGATTCAACAACTGAGACATAAACTGAACAAGTTCCACAGACATGTGGCTAACAGAAATGGAATAATGTGTCCCTGAACAAAGGGGGGGTCAAAATCAAAAGTAACAGTCAGCATCTGGTGTGGCCACCAGCTGCATTAAGTACTGCAGTGAATCTCCAGGTCTTTTGCCAGGTCTTGCTGTGAGATGTTACCCCACTCTTCCACCAAGGCACCTGCAAGTTCCTGGACATTTCTGGGGGGAATGGCCCTAGCCCTCACCCTCCGATCCAACAGGTCCCAGACGTGCTCAATGGGATTAAGATCCGGGCTCTTCGCTGGCCATGGTAGAACACTGACGTTCCTGTCTTGCAGGAAATCACGCACAGAACGAGCAGTATGGCTGGTGGCAATGTCATGCTGGAGGGTCATGTCAGGATGAGCCTGCAGGAAGGGTACCACATGAGGGAGGAGGATGTCTTCCCTGTAATGCACAGTGTTGAGATTGCCTGCAATGACAACAAGCTCAGTCCGATGATGCAGTGACACACCGCCCCAGACCATGACGGACCCTCCACCTCCAAATCGATCCCGATACAGAGTACAGGCCTCAGTGTAAAGCTCATTATTTCGACGATAAAAGCGAATCCGACCATCACCCCTGGTGAGACAAAACCGCGACTCGTCAGTGAAGAGTACTTTTTGCCAGTCCTGTCTGGTCCAGCGACGGTGGGTTTGTGCCCATAGACGACGTTGTTGCCGGTGATGTCTGGTGAGGACCTGCCTTACAACAGGCCTACAAGCCCTCAGTCCAGCCTCTCTCAGCCTATTGCAGACAGTCTGAGCACTGATGGAGGGATTGTGCGTTCCTGGTGTAACTCGGGCAGTTGTTGTTGCCATCCTGTACCTGTCCCACAGGTGTGATGTTCGGATGTACCGATGCTGTGCAGGTGTTGTTACACGTGGTCTGCCACTGCGAGGACGATAACCTGTCTCCCTGTAGCGCTGTCTTAGGTGTCTCACAGTACGGACATTGCAATTTATTGCCCTGGCCACATCTGCAGTCCTCATGCCTCCTGTGACCTTAATTGCCTACCGTCTGTAAGCTGTTAGTGTCTTAACAATCGTTCAACAGGTGCATGTTCATGAATTGTTTATGGTTCATTGAACAAGCATGGGAAACAGTGTTTAAACCCTTTACAATGAAGATCTGTGAAGTTATTTGGATTTTTACAAATTATCTTTGAAAGACCGGGTCCTGAAAAAGGGACGTTTCTTTTTTTGCTGAGTTTAGTAGGCCCGTTGGGCTTCTAATGCCAGGAAGGGTCCAAGCAGCCCAGCCCAGGTGCTCTCGGGCCGATCCACCCGTGTTGCGGTTCTCTCAAAGGTTAAGAGCTAGGCCTCCACGTCATCCGCCTCTGTCTTTTTCAACAGGAACCTTCCCGGGTTGGGTCCACTGGCTGAGGTTGCCTGTGGAGCCCAAGCAGGGAGGGTCTGTAGGTCGGCCAGCAACCTAGCGTTTTGATTCCTTTGCTCTGTAATGAACTCCCTGTGCATGTCGAGGTGGACTGTCATCAGTCCGCTGCTTGATGATGTTCTCCATGTTCTGGTATTACATCACAGTCTCTTGTCACTTGCCCTCCAAGCCCGGAGGAATAATACCTGCATTCTCCACCAGTGTAGTGGTCGGTGGGTGGGGACTGGACAACAAGTGACGAGAGGTGTGAAGTAACACAAGAAAACAGAAATACAACAGGCTTGTCCTTACTGGAGTCAGGTCTACGGCCAAGTAACATCCGGTAGGTTCCTGTCCAGTTGGGTTCGATATCAGTATATCATGGGTAATGTTGTGTATAAGACACCCGTTTTCTAGATAAATGATTGAACTGATTCCTGTCTCCTGTCTAATCATTACTGCATTTTTAAAACAACGTGGTTATGAAACCCAAGAGACATAACACTTTTATCTATAAAATGTCTTGCACAACTAGCTACCTTTGTTTTTTTATCACTTTGCACATTTATTTTGGGATTCCAAGCTTGTAAATGTCAATTGCCTGATGTCACGTGAGTGTAGAAGTAGTCTCATTTCATGAAAGCCATTTTCATCCATGTTCCCTCTTATCGCCGCCTCTTCTCAATTACCTTTGACCTTTTTCAAAAGGAGATGAGAGAGGACGGAGGAGAGAGGATGCAGGAGTTGAGCAAAACCATATTAGATTCTCCCAGAGTTTCATTTTCACAATGGTTTGGGCCGATAGAAAACAATTTCAGTATTTTAGGTAACGACGCAGCTAGCTAGCTTACTGTTGCTAGCAATGGCCGTCATTTCTGAGCCTTGGATGATTAGGTAGATTACAAAACTCTGCGTTTCCGTGATAATCTTGATCTAAAACATTGTCTATCAATAGTTCTAAATAAAAAGATTGCATTTTTACAGGACAGAAATGTTTAAAGCCAACCTTTCATGTTATGGTTGTTTTCCTCAATGCTACTCAAAAGTTCCCGCACAAAACAGTCAAACACAATCAATTTGTGCATGCTCAGTGTATATACCTCCATATTTGACATGCTACATCACCATTACTGCCCATGCCAAACCCTAATGTTTGACACACTCTCCTCATTTGCATATTTTAAGGTGTGCTGGGAGATGAAACCACATGAAACTCAGAATTATATTCAGATTTATAGGATCTCTGTGCGCTGAGATCTGAGGAGCTATGTGTGAAACGTTGTAGTGTAAGTGTTGTGGTTTGGTGGTTTCAGTGTGAAGAGTGAGTCAACGCCCTCACACCTCATCCTCTAAGGCTGGAGGGGAAGGAAACCTGACTGACTGACAGATCTACAAGACAGGAGGAAACACATGCCAGGTGTCTTTGTCTGTTGATTGTGCAATGCCTTGTGTGTTGTTTGTGATGTAGCCTACCTAACCTAATTTTATAGGCTACATCTTTGAGAAGGATTATAGTGCCTGTATAATGCCAGGTCTCCCTTGTGAAAGATGTATTTTGACTTGGTTAAATAAAGGATAAAATTAAAGTATTGTGTGCAGAAATAATGAATCACAAACACACACAGGCACACCTAACGTGTGTGTGCACTGTCCACTTCAAATTCAAGTATTGTGGGTAACACTTTACTTGACACCCACGGTCATAACCATGTCATAACAGCTGACATAACGTGTAATAACCTGTCATAATATGGTCATAACACTAATGACCCATATATTTACACCTGTTGTGACATATATTGCATTATTTTATGGCTGGTTATGACACCTACAGAAGCGTGTCAAAACCCACATTTATTCAAATGAGTTTTTTCCCTTCCAAGAACTTTCCTTCAGTTTTAAAGTTTGTTTCTTAAAGCCTTTGTTGCTTTGTTGTTGTTGTAATGAATTCTTTACAGTCATGTATTTTTCCCCATCATTTTAAATAACTTGTAGAAAAGACACTTTATTACACTCAAGAAGAATTATAACCATCTTATGACACTATCAAGAAGCATTATGATCCTCATAATCATTGGGGTAGTTGCATGTCTGACATCAATGCGCTCGCAAGTACAATGATAATTTAATATGGTACATTTAAAAACAAAAGATGATATAACAAACATTCTATTTTGTAGGCTATGGTGTAAAGCAATGTTTTGCCTTGTGTGGTAGGTTTTGTGGGTTTTGACACTCTTATGGAGGTGTCATAACCAGCCATAAAATAACTCCAGTGGTAGGTTTTGTGGGTTAGTATACTCTTATTTAGGTGTCATAACCAGCTATAAAATAGCACAATTGATGTCACAACAGGTCTTAACATATGTCATGACAGTGTTATGACCATATTATAACAGGTTATGACAGGTTACGTGAGCTGTTATGACATTACGTGGCTGGGTGTCAAGTAAAGTGTTACCATCATCATCATGTATGGCATTTGTGTGGAGATGCAGAGATGGTATGCCTGCCTTATTTCTGGTGAGATTTTTCCTAAATTGTGTGATATGATAAAAAGGGTATCTTTGGCACCATCTTCTGGCTAGACTGTGTCAGGATCATGTAGCTGCAGCAGACTTTCTCTCTCTCGTGACCTACCTGTGATGTCTACAGGCATAGGGAAGTCAGAATGTCATGTGTAACCCTAACCTCAACCCCAACAGCACGTGATGTGCCTGGATCGTCTGCTTGTCTGGGACATAAGCATGCTTGCTCCTGCTTGGTACCTCGCCCCTAGTCCTTCACACCCAAGGCCCAAAGCAGTGAGCAGTAACTGGAATGTATGCATGCACCGGACAAGTCAAAAGGTCTGGGGCAGACCCACAGTGCCAAGACAGAGGTACCCCCTGCACTCTGTGAAGAGGTATTCAGATTGATGATTAATGCTATGATAACCATTACATACAGTACATAGGATGCATACACAGAGCATGGTAGATCCCTATACACAGTCACGTGGTCAGGAAATACTCAAGGCCCTTAACATTGGATGAACAATATTAACTGGATACAAGATAAAAGGAGGATAACATAATAATCTGGTCAGTGGCTTCTAATGAAAAACGCTGAATGGTGCATTCAGATCAGGAAGTGGGTTTTAATGATCAGGGGATTAGAGTAAGGTTGCAAGAGCCAATGACGGGTTCTCTTTATCACTGTAACATGTCTGGCACTGACTGGGTGAATTAGTGACCTCTATTGGATATTATATGCAGTGCAAGCCACTGCACGGTGACTCATCAAGGCCACGACTACTGCATGAATTTGGTACAGTTTACACACTCAATATTAAGCATTCAGTTTGATCATAAGCCTTTAGTATGGTCGTTGATAATATCTATACCTACTTACACAATCAAATTGTTATGGAGATCCAGAGAGCCCTCTTTAGGAACAATGTCCTCAGTATATCACCCCTCTGTACAATAATTAAAAGCCATCTTCCCAAATTCTAAGGATATTTTAAAAAGCAAATGGACAAAAGGTCATAAGTAACCTACATCATTCTTATTTTATACAGTCTATGGGCAAGAATTTTGACGATTCAAAAACATTACTGCACTTACGTTCTCTGTACACTAGGTGACAGGAGAGACCATAAAACAGCCGTACACAACAAAATGGTTAATATTTAACCTAGCAATAGTGCTACTGGTTGTTCATCTACACACCTACCTATCTAGTCACTGTATCGGCACACGTGATCCCCTTTCACATGCAAAGGCAATTCATCAAAAGCACATACAAACAAGCACAGGCACACCTAACATGTGTGTAAATATCCCTGCCCACACACTCACTACATTTGACTAAACAGTGACATCTGCTATTTCCCTTCTGAAACCTGAATTGAGAGAATGAGCCCCACTAGGCTCCAGCACTGGGGGAGCTGGGGGCTGTGTTGGGTCTGAGCTGGTTCTGTGTGACACCAAGCTAATGTCAGTCAGCCCAGCGCTACTGTCAGCCCACATAAAGCCACTTTAAATGTGAAAGGATATGCTTTGAGTTTGCTTTCTAGCCACGGTCAGAGTCATTGCAACAGGCCCAAAAATGGAGTTCCCTTCAGGTTGCCCCCCCTCACCCTTTCTCCCCCCCTTCCTCCATCTTTTGCCATCCCAAATAATCAGACAGACCCTGCTTATTTGTCCCGTTTGAGAAAACAAATCCTGAAATCCTGATGCTGTGCAAGAAATCAAAAAGCGACACAAAAATCAATTGGCTCTGCAAGTCTCAAGACTGCCATGCAGCAAATTGCCCCTGAAAGACAGCACTATGCGAAGGCTTTCTTTTTATAGCTCCTCTCTTCAAAAAATAAAACTAATATTTTAGGAGGGAAGAACAGAGTTCAGAAGGTCTTTACTGAAATGCATTTGAATCATGTGGATGGAGGGACTCTTCATTCAAAGCAGAATACTGTCTGGTGCTATTTGTGCTATCTTATTTGCCACATCCAATATCCACATCCTAAAATGACAAAAAAAGTGTACATTTAGGTAGAACTTGTCCAAATACCACAGATCTAGGGTCAGATTACCCAACTCCCAAACCTAACCTTAACCATTACAAGTATGAATAAGAATCAGATCCTTCATTTCTATATGTGCAACCAAACATATTCCCAGAGTTTTAGTCCCTGGAATCCAATGAGTTCTTCCAAGCAGAGCTGAACTTTTTTGGAGATAATCAAATTTGTCAGGACCCTGAAACTCCCTCTCCGCCCCTCCTCTCACCCCCTCCTCCCCCATCCGCACTGAAGGAAACAGACAAATGACTCCTAATCAATTAATAGGCCTATGTTTTTGTGCATGCTCGTGGGAGACAGCCACATAAACTAGTGAGGGACAACTTCCCCCAACTTTGATCCTGCTGCTGTGTTGTAAGCATGGACTGGAGGGGGCTCACATGGGTGTGTTCACGCAGCCTCCCACCAGCACACCAGAGGAACAAAGGGGAAACTCTGACATCCTCAAAAAGTCTTCAAAATAGATCTTCGGCAAGGGGACTAGCCGCACACTCCGAGTGCAGAGATGGACAAAAATTACAAATTACAAAACACAGATACATTGATCTTTATGGTATTTTGTATCAAAATAAACTATACTGGACAAAAATATAAATGCAACATGTAAAGTGTTGGTCCGACTTTTCATGAGCTGAAATAAAAGCTTATTTGTCTCAAATGTTGTACACAAATGTGTTTTACATCCATTTGTCTGCCGCCATCACCTCACCAGCATGATAATGCACGCCCCCATGTCGCAAGGATCTGTACACAATTCCTGGAAGCTGAAAATGTCCCGGTTCTTTCATGGCCTGCATACTCATCAGACATGTCACCCATTGAGCATGTTTGGGATGCTCTGGATCAACGTGTACGACAGCGCGTTCCAGTTCTGGCCAATATCCAGCAACTCCACACAGCCATTGAAGAGCAGAGGGACAACATTCCACAGGCCACAATCAACAGCCTGATCAACTATCTGCGAAGGAGATGTGTCACGCTACATGAGGCAAATGGTGGTCACACCAGATATTGACTGGTTTTCTGATCTACGCCCCTACCTTTTCTTTAAGGTATATGTGACCAACAGTATTCTGTATTCCAAGTCATGTGAAATCCATAGATTAGAGCATTATTTATTTATTTAAATTGACTGGTTTCCTTATATGAACTGTAACTCAGTAAAATCTTTCAAATGTTCCATGTTGCGTTTGTATTTCTATTCAGTGTACAAAGTACTTGTCACGCCCTGATCTTAGAGAGCCTTTTTATGTCTCTATTTGGTTTGGTCAGGGTGTGATTTGGGGTGGGCATTCTATGTTTTGTTTTCTATGTTTCTTTATTTCTATGTTTTGGCCGGGTATGGGTCTCAATCAGGGACAGCTGTCTATCGTTGTCTCTGATTGGGAACCATACTTAGGTAGCCCTTTTCCCTCCTTTCAGTGTGGGTAGTTAACTTTGTTTGTGGCACGAATGCACTGTAAGCTTCACGGTTGTTTCTTTCATTTGTTCTTTTGTTGGCGACATTTTAAATAAAAAGGAAAATGTACGCTCACCACCCTGCACTTTGGTCTTCTTCCAACGACGGCCGTGACAGTACTTGTATTTTGTAATGTATTTTATTAAAATACATCTGCTAAATGACCTAAATGAACATTGGGTATTATTATTGGCCTTGTTACGGGCCAGAGCTCAATTGTTAATTTTTATTTTAACGTTTGCTTGCTAGGTAAACAATGAACCATAATCACAACTCATGATGTTACTAACCTGATGAATTTGTAGCTAACCAACCAGGTTCAATGTTAGCTAGCTAACTTTAGGCTATAGCTAGCCAAGCAAATGGCTCTTTCTGTCAAAATAGAAACATGAAACATGTAATATTTGAAACTGTAGCTAGCTAGACTATCTTACATTATTGAATACATTGAATACATTATTCATGGTTGGACGCGTCTCCTGTCGGATGCCATGGTTGCCCTTAGTTTGAAGATGCAATCCGGAGACTGTTGTTTTCTTCATCTCCTTAGCTATCATACTCGAATTCCACTGATTTCAAAACTCAGTCCTCCAGAAAGTGGAGAGCAACACTTGTGCAGTTTTAATACACAATTTAAAAAAATTAAAGCTGCGTTAGACAGGATTACCCAGACATACTGATCAGTTCAAATAGACAGAAGCGTGCTATATGGCAGACCAATCCAAACTCATCTCTAGTCATGTCCAGCCCACTCATAATCTCAGCCAATCGTGGCTAGCAGGAAGGTTGCTGACTTTTCTTTGGCTAAACCAGCTAGGCTCGTAAAATAACAATTTTATTCATATTTACAGATGGCAAGCAAGTTTGTTAAGGCACATGAAAGTTCACATGTTCCAGAAAGCATTTCTGCCCAAAATGCATTTTGATTTTTGTTTGTTCAAAATGGCTCCCCTGTGAGGTAGTGACCTGCGACATACACCTAGTTTCCTGAAACTGGTCACATTTAAGTTTTAGTCTTATCCAGAGCGATTTAGACAGCGAGGTGAGACCAAAATATCACAATTGTATCAAGTACATTTTCCCATCAATAAAGTATCAACATTTTTACATATACAGTTGAAGTCGGAAGTATAAATACACTTAGGTTGGAGTCATTAAAACTCGTTTTTCAACCACTCCACAAATTTCTTGTAAACAAACAATAGTTTTGGCAAGTCGGTTAGTACATCTACTTTGTGCATGTCACAAGTAATTTTTCCAACAATTGTTTACAATTTTATTTCACTGTATCACAATTCCAGTGGGTCAGAAATTTACATGCACTAAATTGACTGTGCCTTCAAACAGCTTGGAAAATTCCAGAAAATGATGTCATGGCTTTAGAAGCTTCTGATAGGCTAATTGACATCATTTGAGTCAATTGCAGGTGTACCTGTGGATGTACACTGCTCAAAAAAATAAAGGGAACACTTAAACAACACAATGTAACTCCAAGTCAATCACACTTCTGTGAAATCAAACTGTCCACTTAGGAAGCAACACTGATTGACAATAAATTTCACATGCTGTTGTGCAAATGGAATAGACAAAAGGTGGAAATTATAGGCAATTAGCAAGACACCCCCAATAAAGGAGTGATTCTGCAGGTGGTGACCACAGACCACTTCTCAGTTCCTATGCTTCCTGGCTGATGTTTTGGTCACTTTTGAATGCTGGCGGTGCTCTCACTCTAGTGGTAGCATGAGACGGAGTCTACAACCCACACAAGTGGCTCAGGTAGTGCAGCTCATCCAGGATGGCACATCAATGCGAGCTGTGGCAAGAAGGTTTGCTGTGTCTGTCAGCGTAGTGTCCAGAGCATGGAGGCGCTACCAGGAGACAGGCCAGTACATCAGGAGACGTGGAGGATGCCGTAGGAGGGCAACAACCCAGCAGCAGGACCGCTACCTCCGCCTTTGAGCAGGAGGAGGACTGCCAGAGCCCTGCAAAATGACCTCCAGCAGGCCACAAATGTGCATCTATATCCACAGTAAAACAAGTCCTATATCGACATAACCTGAATGAACGCTATGCAAGGAAGAAGCCACTGGTCCAAAACCGCCAAAAAAAAGCCAGACTACAGTTTGCAACTGCACATGGGGACAAAGATCGTACTTTTTGGAGAAATGTCCTCTGGTCTGATGAAACAAAAATAGAACTGTTTGGCCATAAGGACCATCGTTATGTTTGGAGGAAAAATGGGGATGCTTGCAAGCCGAAGAACACCATCCCAACCGTGAAGCACGGGGGTAGCAGCATCATGTTGTGGGGGTGCTTTGCTGCAGGAGGGACTGGTGCTCTTCACAAAATAGATGGCATCATGAGGAATGACAATTATGTGGATATGTTGAAGCAACATCTCAAGACATCAGTCAGGAAGTTAAAGCTTGGTCGCAAATGGGTCTTCCAAATGGACAATGACCCCAAACATACTTCCAAAGTTGTGGCAAAATGGCTTAAGGACAACAAAGTCAGGGTATTGGATTGGCCATCACAAAGCCCTGACCTCAATCCAATAGGAAATTTGTGGGCAGAACTGAAAAAGCGTGAGCGAGCAAGGAGGCCTACAAACCTGATTCAGTTACACCAGCTCTGTCAGGAGGAATGGGCCAAAATTTACCCAACTTATTGTGGGAAGGTTGTGGAAGGCTACCCAAAATGTTTGACCCAAGTTTAAATTGTTTAAGGCAATGCTACCAAATACTAATTGAGTGTATGTAAACTTCTGACCCACTGGGAATGTGGTGAAAGAAATAAAAGCTGAAATAAATCATTCTCTCTACTATCATTCTGACATTTCACATTCATAAAATAAAGTGGTGATCCTAATTGACCTAAGAGAGGGAATATTTACTGTGATTAAATGTCAGGAATTGTGAAAAACTGAGTTTAAATGTATTTGT
This sequence comes from Salvelinus namaycush, assembly GCF_016432855.1. Taxonomy (NCBI): domain Eukaryota; kingdom Metazoa; phylum Chordata; class Actinopteri; order Salmoniformes; family Salmonidae; genus Salvelinus; species Salvelinus namaycush. Next base: position 28,363,223 of record NC_052321.1, read on the forward strand.
CTAAGGTGTATGTAAACTTCCGACTTCAACTGTACATTGATATTTAGTTAGTTTAGCAGACGACCTTATTACACCATAGTGCTATCAAACTTCTGATACCAATGCAGGGTGAAAAGGGGTGCCACAAAATGTGAACCACTATATAAAAAAATTAGGTATAGAAAAGTATTTAGAAAATAAAAAAATACAGTACAAAAATACTCAGACATAATTAAAATACGTATTTCAAATACTGCCCATGTCTGCCCGAGTGGAGATGGTAAATTATACGCTCTCTGCCTGAGTGGAGATGGTAAATTATACTCTACCATGGGTATGGTTAAAGTACAACAGGGACTAAAACACACATCCAGGACTTGAATAGATTTTACCATATGGTTGTAATGCTGGAATATGTTTACTAAGGTCATATGCTGTTGTAACGGGTGTCTAGTTCTTCCTCCTCCTCGGACGAGGAGAGGAGAGAAGGATTGGAGGACCAAAATGCAGCGGGTTGTGAATACATAATGAATTTATTGAAAGACGAAGACGAACACGAAAAACACTTGGAAAATTACAAAACAACAAAACGACGTAGACTGACCTAAAACATGAGAACTTACATATAACATGAAGAACGCACGAACAGGTACAGACTACAACTAACGAACGAACAAACAAACCGAAACAGTCCCGTGTGGTGCAACCTATACAGACACGGAAGACAATCACCCACCAACAAACAGTGTGAACAGCCAACCTATATATGGTTCTCAATCAGAGGAAAACGTCAAACACCTGTCCCTGATTGAGAACCATATAAGGCTAATTACAAGTGACCTAAACATAGAAACACAAAACATAGAATGCCCACCCCAACTCACGCCCTGACCAACTAAACACATACAAAAATAACATAAAACAGGTCAGGAACGTGACAGAACCCCCCCCTCAAGGTGCGAACTCCGGACGCACCACCAAAAGTCTAGGGGAGGGTCTGGGTGGGCATCTGTCCAAGGTGGCGGCTCAGGCTCTGGGCGTGGTTCCCATCCCACCATAATAAATCCCCGCTTCTTTATCCCCCTCACAATGACCACCCTCCAAATAACCCCACCTAAATTAAGGGGCATCACCAGGATAAGGAGCAGCACCGGAATGAGGGGCAACACCGGAATGAGGGGCAACACCGGAATGAGGGGCAACACCAGAATGAGGGGCAACACCAGAATGAGGGGCAACACCAGAATGAGGGGCAACACCAGAATGAGGGGCAACACCAGAATGACTGGCGGATCCTGGCTGGCTGGCTCTGGCGGATCCTGGCTGGCTGGCTCTGGCGGATCCTGGCTGGCTGGCTCTGGCGGATCCTGGCTGGCTGGCTCTGGCGGATCCTGGCTGGATGATGGCTTAATGCTGGATGACGGCTCTGGCTGGTCATGGCTGGATGACGGCTCTGGCTGGTCATGGCTGGATGACGGCTCTGGCTGGTCATGGCTGGATGACGGCTCTGGCTGGTCATGGCTGGATGACGGCTCTGGCTGGTCATGGCTGGATGACGGCTCTGGCTGGTCATGGCTCGCTGACGGCTCTGGCTGGTCATGGCCTGCTGACGGCTCTGGCTGGTCATGGCTCGCTGACGGCTCTGGCTGGTCATGGCTCGCTGACGGCTCTGGCTGGTCATGGCTCGCTGACGGCTCTGGCTGATCCTGTCTGGCGGAAGGCTCTGGCTGATCCTGTCTGGCGGAAGACTCTGGCTGATCCTGTCTGGCGGAAGGCTCTGGCTGATCCTGTCTGGCGGAAGGCTTTGGCTGCTCCTGTCTGGCGGAAGGCTCTAGCGGCTCCTGTCTGGCGGAAGGCTCTAGCGGCTCCTGTCTGGCGGACGGCTCTAGCGGCTCCTGTCTGGCGGACGGCTCTGTAGGCTCATGGCAGACGGGCGGCTTTGCAGGCTCAATACAGACGGGCAGTTCATGCGGCGCTTGGCAGACGGACAGTTCAGACGGCGTTGGGCAGACGGACAGTTCAGGCGCCGTTGGGCAGACGGGCAGTTCAGGCGCCGCTGGGCAGACGGCAGACTCTGGCCGGCTGAGACGCACTGTAGGCCTGGTGCGTGGTACCGGAACTGGAGGTACCGGGCTAAAGACACGCACCTTCAGGCTAGTGCGGGGAACAACAACAGGGCACACTGGACTCTCAAGGCGTACTATAGGCCTGGTGCGTGGTACCGGCACTGGTGGTACCGGGCTGAGGGCACGCACATCAGGGCGAGTACGGGGAGAAGGAACAGTGCGTACAGGGCTCTGGAGACGCACAGGAGGCTTGGTGCGTGGTGCCGGGACTGGTGGTACTGGGCTGGAGACACGCACCATAGGGCTAGTGCGTGGAGGAGGAACAGGGCTCTGGAGACGCACTGGAAGCCTGGTGCGTGGTGTAGGCACTGGCCTGGAGCGGGGAGGTGGCGCCGGAAATACCGGACCATGCAGGCGTACTGGCTCCCTTGAGCACTGAGCCTGCCCAACCTTACCTGGTTGTATGCTCCCCGTCGCCCGACCAGTGCGGGGAGGTGGAATAACCCGCACCGGGCTATGTAGGCGAACCGGGGACACCATGCGTAAGGCTGGTGCCATGTAAGCCGTCCCGAGGAGACGCACTGGTGGCCAGATGCGTTGGGCCGGCTTCATGACATCCGGCTCAACGCTCAATCTAGCCCGGCCGATACGTGGAGCTGGAATGTACCGAACCGGGCTATGCACACATACAGGAGACACCATGCGCTCTACTGCGTAACACGGTGTCTGCCCGTACTCTCGCTCTCCACGGTAAGTACAGGGAGTGGGCGCAGGTCTCCTACCTGACTTCGCCACTCTCCCTTTAAGCCCCCCCCCAAGAAATTTTTGGGGTTTACTCACAGGCTTTTCGGGTCTCCAGCCACGTCTCCTTGCTGCCTCCTCAAACCACCGCTCCTGGGCTTTAGCTGCCTCCCTCTCTTCAACAGAGCGGCGATATTCCCCGGTCTGAGCCCAGGGTCCTTTTCCGTCCAATATTTCCTCCCATGTCCACGAGTCCTGGTTACGCAGTTGCGCTCTCCCACGCCGCTTGGTCCTAGGTTGGTGGGTGATTCTGTCACGGGTGTCTAGTTCTTCCTCCTCCTCGGACGAGGAGAGGAGAGAAGGATCGGAGGACCAAAATGCAGCGGGTTGTGAATACATAATGAATTTATTGAAAGACGAAGACGAACACGAAAAACACTTGGAAAATTACAAAACAACAAAACGACGTAGACTGACCTAAAACATGAGAACTTACATATAACATGAAGAACGCACGAACAGGTACAGACTACAACTAACGAACGAACAAACAAACCGAAACAGTCCCGTGTGGTGCAACCTACACAGACACGGAAGACAATCACCCACCAACAAACAGTGTGAACAGCCAACCTATATATGGTTCTCAATCAGAGGAAAACGTCAAACACCTGTCCCTGATTGAGAACCATATAAGGCTAATTACAAGTGACCTAAACATAGAAACACAAAACATAGAATGCCCACCCCAACTCACGCCCTGACCAACTAAACACATACAAAAATAACATAAAACAGGTCAGGAACGTGACAGCTGTAGTACATTCACATATCAGTCACATTGAGTAGCCTATACACTAAGAAAAAAAGGGTTCTACGGCTAAGGGTTCGAAACTCAGCAAAAAAAGAAACTGTCAACTGCGTTTATTTTGAGCAAACTAAACATGTGTAATTATTTGTATGAACATAACGATATTCAACAACTGAGACCTAAACTGAACAGGTTCCACAGACATGTGACTAACAGAAATGGAATAATGTGTCCCTGAACAAAGGGGGGGGTCAAAATAATTAAAAGTAACAGTCAGTATGTGGTGTGGCCACCAGCTGCATTAAGTACTGCTGTGCATCTCCTCCTCATGGACTGCACCAGATTTGCGAGTTCTTGCTGTGAGATGTTACCCCACTCTTCCACCAAGGCACCTGCAAGTTGCCGGACATTTCTGGGGGTGGAATGGCCCTAGCCCTCACCCGCCAATCCAACAGGTCCCAGACATGCTCAATGGGATTGAGATCCGGGCTCTTTGCTGGCCATGGCAGAACAGTGACATTCCTGTCTTGCAGGAAATCACTCACGGAACGAGCAGTATGGCTGGTGGTATTGTCATGCTGGAGGGTCATGTCAGGATGAGCCTGCAGGAAGGGTACCACATGAGGGAGGAGGATGCCTTCCCTATAACACACAGTGTTGAGATTGCCTGCAATGACAACAAGCTCAGCCCGATGATGCTGTGACACATTGCCCCAGACCATGACAAAACCTCCACCTCCAAATTGATCCCACTCCAGAGTACAGGCCTCGGTGTAACGCTCATTCCTTCGACGATAAACGCGAATCCGACCATCACCCCTGGTGAGACAAAACCGTGACTCGTCAGTGAAGAACACTTTTTGCCAGTCCTGTCTGGTCCAGCGACAGTGGGTTTGTGCTCATAGGCGACGTTGTTGCCGGTGATGTCTGCTGAGGACCTGCCTTACAACAGGCCTACAAGCCCTCAGTCCAGCCTCTCTCAGCCTATTGCGGACAGTCTGAACACTGATGGAGGGATTGTGTGTTCCTGGTGTAAACTCAGGCAGTTGTTGTTGCCATCCTGTACTGATCCCGCAGGTGTGATGTTCGGAAGTACCGATCCTGTGCAGGTGTTGTTACACGTGGTCTGCCACTGCGAGGACAATCAGCTGTTCGTCCTGTCTCCCTGTAGCGCTGTCTTAGGCGTCTCACAGTACAAAGTTCGCAAATTATTGCCCTGGCCACATCTGCAGTCCTCATGCCTTCTTGCAACCAATAGGTTTCTAGCTGGAACCAAAAATGGTTCTCATATGGGGACAGCTGAAGAGCCCTTTTTGTGACATGGTAAGGTTGGACCCAGGTGCGGAGAAGAGACCAGACGAGGATTCAGTGGTTAAGGATAAACATAATACTTTACTGAGAAATGGTAGCCTCAGGATCACAGTACACTTGAAAAAACAACAAACACTAAGTCTCGAAAACTCATTCAGGAAACAAACGCACACGGTAAACAATTCAAGCTTCTGCAAAGGACCACAGAAAATACATCTCTTTTAACAGGGACACAATCATGAAATCATAAGACACCAGAGTCCAATAAAAGTCTCTAGGGCGGAGTCTGCCGCCCTCTGGTGCCAGGAGGAACCATGACAGAAAGGCTTGAATCTGGTGCTGACGGTTGTCCCAGTGGAGGGTTGCGGGTAGTAACAGATGGTGACTGGGTAGCTCGGAGGTAACTGCACAGCTCGTCAGGGTCTCCCTCTGTTGTGGCGAGCCCTGGCGTTTCCCGTCAGCTCTGGGTTGGTAGCACAGAGATGTCCGAGATCTCCGCCGTAGAGGCAGCAGCCTTCGTGCATTCGCCTGTCACGCTCCTGTGGGCTCAGACGTGTGCAACCGAGCTGCATGGGATCCTCCATGCTGGGCTTGGTGGGCTTTGGATGCTCAGGAAACCGGAATGCTGGAGTGGTGTCAAAAGGGTGCTTTCTCACCCGTTCCCGGATGCGGTTGTCAATCCTGATTGCCAGCGTTATCAGGGACTCAAGGTCCTCTCCCAGTTCCCGAGCGGCCACTTCATCTTTGATGGAGTTAGACAGACCCTGGTGGAAAGCTGTAACCAGTACCTCCGTATTCCACCCACTCTCGGCGGTGAGGGTGCGGAACTCAATGGCAAAGTCAGCCACTGGTCTGGCCCCTCGGAGGAGGTTGAACAGTCGACTGGCCGCTTCTCGTCCGCCGACTGGGTGGTTGAAGACTCGTCGCAGCGGCTACTATGGATCTGCAAGATGGTGGCTGCTGTTGCCACACCGCCATTGCCCACGCCAGGGCCTTGCCCGAGAGTAGAGATGATAGAGTACTGATTGGTGTGGAACGAGGAGCACTGTAGATCGAACACCAGAGAACACAGAGTGAGGAACCCTTTGCATCCTCCCGGGTGGCCATCATACCGCTCCCTGGAGGAACAACAACGATGTCTGTAGCACTGGGCGATGAGACCTGGGCATTGGCTCCTCCTGGGTTGGGGGTGTGCCGTGGTTGGAGGGACTCGTCAAGTGCCCGAAAGGTCCCGGAGATTTGGGAGAGATGCTACCACATTCCAGATCTGGGTGATCTCTGCTGGGTCCATGTTGTGGCAGAAGCTTGCTGTGACGTGGTAAGGTTGGACCCAGGTGCAGAGAAGAGACCAGACGAGGAATCAGTGGCTAAGGATAAACATAACTTTCCTGAGAAACGGTAGCCGCAGGATCACAGTACACGTGAAAAAACAACAAACACTAAGTTGCAAAAACTAACTCAGGAACCGACAGCACACGGTAAACAATTCAAGCTTCTGCAAAGGACCACAGAAAATACACTTTTTTTAACAGGGACACAATCATGAAATCATAAGACACCTGAGTCCAATAAAAGTCTCTAGGGCGGAGTCTGCCACCCTCTGGTGCCAGGAGGAACCATGACACTTTTAGGTTCTAGAAAGCACCTTTTATTCTAAGAATGTATATTCTGTTACACTTAGTGCGTGCACGCACACAGACACACACACACACAACCACCGGGTCTAGAAAGTAGAGGGTGAGGGTAAGTGGAGTGGGGATTGAGGTTGAAGGACCAGGGAGAGAGATCTGGCAGTTTCTAAGAGAAACTGTAAGCTCACTTTGTTGGTTGGAATTTGCAGCACCATGGAACGATTTAATAACAATGCGTGAAGCAATAAAAATTACACAGCTTCTGCTCCAAAGGAAAAATTCATTGCTCTCAGGTTGCACTCCAGATACATTTGTTCATCCGAGCAAACACACGCACAGGCAGGCACGCAGGCACATTCGATCAGACACACCCAGTTTCTTTCTCTCTCTCACACACACACACACACACACACACACACACACACACACACACACACACACACACACACACACACACACACACACACACACACACACACACACACACACACACACACACACACACACACACACACACACACACACACACACACACACACACACACACACACAGGTGCATGTAGAGCCCTTGGCTGCAGGCTGACCCTGGCCTAAGGACTATGAGATCTGATAGAAGTGAGTGCAACCGTGTTTGTGTGTGTGTGGGTGTGGGTGTGGGTGGGTGTACCTCAACCTGGAGCTCTGTTCAGTGTAGAGAAAGAGAGAGGGCCTTGGCCACATTCCAGCCTAGCCTCCCTGGGTGAGAGACGGGCCAGCAGCATTCCACCGCCTGCCTGTCAGGCCAGGTGCATTCTGCTCTGTGAGGAGGGGGCCAGAACACACACACACACATGCAAACACACATGCATGTATGCACAAGCACGCACTCACACACACACACACACACACACACACACACACACACACAGAATATCCCCCAAACAAACACACACACAGAGACCACCCCACAAACACACATGTTCATATTCATGCTTAATCACACATGAAACATGCACATACATGCTTATTCCCACCCCATGTGCAAACATCTATTGGTGAACATACACATATGACTCCAAATACAAAAACAAATAGTACATCCTTTAAAAATATATATATATATTATTGCACTTGGTCAGTATGACATTAGCCATGATCATTCAACTCTGTATCATACAGATACACACAATATACACACAATATCATGTAAAACACATTTAAGTACATCCATACATACATACATACATACATACATACATACATACATACATACATACATACATACATACATACATACATACATACATACATACATACATACATACATACATACATGATTAGTTGCACCCATACAGTCTGACTCATTCCCATGAATGAGTCATACACATATGGTATGTAGGCAAGGGAGAGACAAACTGCCATTGTCTGTGCAGCGCTCCTTTGAGAGCTGCGTGAAGAAATATATTTAATTAATGTATGGTTCAGTCATTTCGAATGCATGGATTTTTCTGTTCAGAGGAGGCACAGCTATTTAGAGCAGGGTTTGAATACACTGTGAATGTACAGCCAGCTTCACGTTCTCACGGTGCTGCTGCCGTTGCTCTGTGAGTCACACACGGACAGTGCGGATGGGGGTGGAGTGTATGTGTGTGTGTGTGTGTGGCACCATCATCCGGGTCCTTTTTTCATTTGCTCTCTCATCATCAGGTTTGCTCCCTCCATCTCTGAGCTCTGCAGGAATCATAAGGCAAAGGCCTGATATGTACTTCCTCTCCTCCATATTTTCACAAATCCCTCCTTCTTTTCTCACTGGACAAACACAGCCGCACTCTGAAGAGCCCAATGACACTAGCCTCTTCTCAAGGTTGAGGGGGACAGGTAGAAAGGGTGAATGGGAGAGAGGGGGGATGGAGGGAGGGTGTAGGAAGAGACCACGTTTTATTGCTCCTCTCATGCAAAGACAGTTGTATCTGCAGTCTCGGTCGAATGTAAAAAAACGCAACGACCCCGGAACAAAAGCGCCATTCAGCGTTAGCGAGCTGCTTCCCCTCCACACTACTCGACCATCACACACACACACACACACACACACACACACACACACACACACACACACACACACACACACACACACACACACACACACACACACACACACACACACACACACACACAGAGAAAGAAAAGCTGCTGGTTACATGCTATTTGACAGGCACGGGACTCCATGCTTAAAAAGCCCTAATCACACCCATTATTCCCTAGCATAGTGTACTATACCTTTCCCTTCGTGGTTCCGCTTACTTCCCCCTATTCCTGCATCACCCCATACCTTCCCCTCTACTTCCACCCCTCCCCTCCTTCCATCCCTCCATCCCTGTTCACATCTGCTGGTAGAGCGGGCCAACACCCACCAACCTCATCCCCAACCCTCACCTCTCACCCCTGCCTACTACTCATCCATTTCCATACGGCTACTTTTCATCCCTGAAGTGCCGCCCCCACCCAGCATCAAGCCTTTCTGAACGGATGTTGAAGAGAGCAGCCAGGAGGATTCCTTCCTTCGCTCTTCCCGTGCCACCCCTTTGGCTGCCTCGGCACTTGGTACGTTCCGAGCGAAGGGACTAGAAGAAGTTGTGTGAGAGCACATTGTGTGTAATCTTGCATCGCAGGGGTCACTTCCTGAGTCGTGTGTCCGCTCCCCTAGCCCGCCGCCGATCCCCCTGTGTCTCTCCATCCACCCCCACCACCCCCACCCCACCCACCCCTGGGGGCTAAGCAGCCCCGAGAGGCTTTTCTGGACAGGCCCCTGTTCTTCCTCTTTTGTGTAGTAAAAGCTCTGACATCTGAAAACAATCAAATAATCTGGGCACAATGCGCCTCTTTATGGAGGAGGTACTGGTGGTTCCCAGATGAAGCGGGAAGGATTAAGGGGAGGATGGGGGAGGAAGGGGGGTCACACAGCTGAAGTCGGGAGGGAGTGGGGACCATATTGTCACTGGTTGTGTGGGTGGGTGTCTGGGTGAGTGTTGGGGGATGCTCAACGGGAGAAAAAATATTCAAATATTCTTGCAAAGAGTAAGATGGGGAGTCATGTGTGACTCAGAGCTTTCCATCAGTGATTCCTCCTCCGGGTTTGAGGGAGACTGGAAAAGTCTCCGGGCCAGGTTAGGCAATGGGGGACTGAAATTTAAAACAGTTTTCACAGAAACACACCACATTCATAACTCATTTCAGATTCATCGCTGCAGTGTTAGTCAATTCATTTGTCATATTGGCTGTCTGACTGTGTGAAAACCACATACACAGTGAGAGTTGTGAGACAACAATGGGTCAATCCGCTGAGTACATTGTAGGAGTATATACACTGAATATTCACATAGATAATCAATAAGGGGGCCTTTATCAATACAATGAGGGTAACCTTTAAACCTCTATGTGCCTCTCTCTCTCTGTCTGTCTGTCGGTCTCTCTCTCTCTCCTTCTCGTTCTCTGCTCTTTGTAACATCCCCATGAGAATGGTAAACAGTCATCTGTAACTTCCTTTCCAACGTGTTCATTAATCCCTTTTATCCTGTGGGGTCGGATGATTACAGGGAAGCCAATTCAACTGACGCTGCCCAAATACACCACCCCCCCACCCCCACCCCCACCCCCAAGCAACAAAGGCCTGTCTACCTCACCCAAAACACAGTTCCCTGCTTTAACAGGATCAGGTTTAAATAACACTAACATACAACCACAGAAACTAGTCTGAAATTACTAGAAAAGGCCCATTGTAAGTTAAAATGAAAACAAATAGTCCAAGTATCAATTTTAAGCCCACAGTGCAGTATGTTATTGAACTAAACAGGGGCTATTTCAATCTGGTCAAGCACATCCCTCAACTCTCTGAGCATGACACACTTTACCCATCCATTTAGCCAGATTCTCTAACTGGCCAATTTCCTAGATAAGTACACTCTCCTTAGGTGGGTCAACAACAGGTCCAACACATGGACTCATAGTCACATGTCGCTACCTCAAAAGTACTTCAATATTACCATGCAGTGTTGTCTGTCTACTCTAAACCAGTTTTAGTCACGTTCTGGTGAAAAAGTCCCACAGGCAGTCATAGGTCCACATACATATGCAGTAGTCAAATATGCCTGAAGGCCCTAACACTTCCTCTCCTTGGAGCAGCTACACCTTTTCCGCTCGACACCCAGCAATTAGTGTGCCTGACAGCCACGAGCTTCCGAGGCTGGACCCGCACTAATCATAGGTATGCATTGTTGTGTTCAGCTGGCAGCCCTTTAAACAGTACCTCTTGTTCAAAGCCCCACCTCTGTTGAGTTGGGTCCCAGCCCGTAGACTAGGCTAGTACATTGTCTGGTTAGATGGCAAATTGAAGTCAACAGGAACATAAAGGGAAACCAACCCGTTGTGGTTTACACCAAAGAAAGAAGAGAGAGAGGGACACAATGTATATAAAAAAGGCACAGGATCCTTAGATTAGTGTCTTTAAGATTTGTGGTTTATCATCTTCTCTTTACGGGCTCCAGGAGGTCTCCACAGACTGAACGTCTGATGATGTACACACATCCAGTTCTCGCCATAATGTTCATACAAAGAGGGACTTTTGTGACCAGAGGATGTCTGTCTACTCTGCTGCTTATTATAGCGATCACCTGTGATCACCTGAGTTTGAGGTCGGCACCTAATTGTGGTCAAATATGAGAGCTAGAAACTGGTGCTGCTACTGCTTTGAATAGAACGCAGCTTTGGACATGTTTCGCCTTGAGCATCTTCCTTCAGTAGCCACGTTGTGTCCCTAGACTGTGTTTCATTGTGTGTCATAACTCACTTTCCTTGGAATGTTGAATTTTGGTGGGCATTTTTGCAGTGTGAGTGAATTATTTGTCTAACAGAGATCTACTGCATCTATAAAAAATGTGTTGTTACATCTATGAAATGCGTTGCCATGAGTTGTTACTCCCTTAACCCTATCAGCCCTGAGAAACAAGAAAAAATCGGCTTTTAGTTTATCTGATTTTCATTTATCTGCATGTCCAGCCTTTATATTTAGCCTCACAATGAAGTGTTTTACCATTTTCTTATCAGAACAACCAGGGCTACAAGTAGAACACAAAACTATTTGACATAAACAGTTTTATTCATGAGTTTATTGACAAATGTCAATAAGAAAAACAAGGTCCGCCAAAGCAAAAACCGGATAAAAATGTATTTATATGAATGCTGTACAGAAATCGTTTGCTCACTGGGAATTGTCAACTGTGTGGATTTTGACATCAACTACGTGAGCTTATTACAGTATTATAGACACTATGTCCTGGGATTTCCTATGATCTTCTATGTAGAAGAACACCTTACCTTCTAATTACTTGTGTGTAGCTTGTGAGTGTGAGAGTCTTAGCTTTCAATAGTTTGTAGCTCAAACCATTCAGACTCTGCAGACGTTTTTGGAAAAAGACCCGCCCCCTTGGGCACCTTCGGGATCCACCCTTGCCTCACAAACACCACTCTAGCTCAACCCCTGTTAAACATACAGACTAATGGTATCTACGGATGCAGAAGAAATAGACAAATCCAACGGTACAACCCAGAAGTCTGTAGCTCAAACACACAATGTTTAGAAAGACATTTCACTGTGATTGTGCATGTGACATTAAAACTTGAAACTTGTTTAAAAGGGGTTAGAATCCTAAAACGCACCGTTATGGTGGAACTCATTGGGTTAAGACTTGAGAAGCTAACCCTGTTATAGATCTAATCTTCAGGTACTGTAAGTAGGTCAACATCTTATTGATTCATTATGTTATATATCTCCTTCAACAGTTGACCCTTATTGCTCGTTGTGAGGGAAGTAGTGCACTAAGGCTTCTCTCTGTGAGCTAAACATCCTGTTGCCCTTTTGCTCAGTACACTGTGTTGAGTGAACAACACAGGAAATGCAATATAGGCAATTCATATTTGTGAGATGAGAAAACAAGCTGACTTCCTGAACTCTGAACACTCCAAAGGATAGAGGCATGCTAGTGGGAAAATTCAAAGATGGTCATTGGTTTTCTTCTCAAATGACACTTTATTTGGGCATGTGGACGTAAGCCTAAGCATGAGGATGCTTGATTCTATTTATGAACGGAGGGGTGAAAAGTGCACTACTGTAGCCGACTTTTTAAAATGAGTTTATGAATCCATTGCCACCAACATCTGTTTGATAACATCGACATGCGTATGAGACTGTACATAATTGGGCCATCGAGACTGCACCATATTGTTGGAAAATTAACCTGAACAAAAAAACTCAACCTTTGTTCTGAGAATATCAGCAGCTACCCACCAAATCAGACCATTGTGTTACACTGATAAGCTCCACCCCCCACTATCATGACAGATAGGACATATTTTCAAACACCTGAGAGCAGTTCAATATGCGTTAACTATGCATCTCATTAGATAGAGCAATGTACTGTATCTACTGATTGGGGCTGTTTTATACAGCTGCTACATAGGCCGTAGCACAAGCTGTATGGGAGCCAGTGAAATACAAAGAAACTTCTGACACAACATACTGTCACTATGACAACCGGGTAGAATCATTTAGCCTGATCTCTTGCCATTCCACACAGCACAGAAATCCAATAGCATAAAGACTTATATAACCACCCCATTGGTTGCATATCACAAATCTTCAACTAGTCTAGTGAATAAGATGAATTCATACCATATGGATTTGCAGTTAACTTGTCAATTGGTATTGCATTTGTTTTCTAGCTGTCTCTATCTCACAAAATACATGAATGAAATCCAACAAGGAGAGCTCAGAGATATTTCCATATTTCCAATGGTTGTCCGCGGAATGCCAATGTAATAGCACATTATGCTACATTCACACTATCTTTTGGAGAAACACGTAGCTAGAACAATACAATAATTATAATATAGTTAAAGATCTGTAAACATGCTGAGTGGAGTAGGTTTTGTCAAAGGCCTGCACTTGCTGGTTAATGGAATTTCATTCAAGAATCTATTATTTTCTAAAGCTATGGCTGTGAAGGGCTTAAATACCTGGCTAACATTATTACCTGTCTTCAAGTATAATTTAGATTAAAACATAATATTATTGTGTATTATTATGACCTTTTACATACAAGAAAAAAGGTAACAGTTTTGAGAAAATGATATTCTGGTCGCAGTAAATATACTCAGGATAATTTTCCATGAGGTCGCTGCAGATACAATGTTATTTGGGATTTCAACATGATACAATAATTGTATGCAATTCAAAGTCAAACAAATTACACGAATCACCAATCACATATCGGGCCTCAGACCTAAACTTAAGATCAAGCCTACAGCCAATAAATGAGAAGCAGATTGAAGAATACAACTATAGCCTTCCTTCTCTGCTATTTGAAATCATGAAGGGAATCTGATGTAATTCCACGTGCTGCACCATGTATTCGGCTCATACTGTATGTCTAAACTATCTCCTCCATTTTATAGCACTAGTCATCCAGTATGAAAATGTTTTTTTTATGTGATAATAATGCGCGAAATGCAACCCAAGTTAACAGAATCTACACTTGATATTAGCGGTGCTATTACACAGTCACACACACAATCCTTCCTACATATTATTTTCTATTTTGCGTGCTATCACACAGACGCTTCCCTTTTCTGTGTATCAATGCGTGATTGAAAGGAAACTTCGTTCGGGAAGTGCAGGGACTACTTTAGGTCAACTTTGGATATAAATAATCAATGTATATGCCAAATGACACAGGCATATTTGAACATGAAAACGAATTAAATATGTTTCGAGTAGATGTAAGTAATTGTATTAATAGTTGAGATTCCTTTGACATATATGTTTTTTGCGGCCACGCGGAAGGATTTCATTCTCGAGCTGGGTCGACGCTTCCGCCCAGTTTTCCGATGTTCATTGCCCGAGTTGAAAATGGAATTCGATTAAAGCAGATGTCCAACAACTTCTTCGAGAAAATTTTACTCACAGTTTTTGCCTAATGTACTTCAATTTCACCATTGAAATTAGTTTGTAGGCCTGTCTTTTCCCCCCAGTTGTGGAGGTTATAATTCAACGTACACCGACACATTGACGGATCAACGCTGCAGCGCTTTTCAAGTGTTGTCCTGGACCTGAAGTTGGCGAGGGAACGCTCGATAGCTAAACACGAATAACGTGCCAAATGTCGGGTTTATTTTGTAAAAAATGTAGCATCTGAACGCATTGGATTTCGTGTTGGCGATGAGGATGACGAAGCTGTGTATTTTATTCTGGTTGGATTTTACTTCCAGGGAAGATAAAATGAATCATCGGTTGTCATTCCTCCTGGCAATTTAGTTACAGCTAGCTAGGCTACTTGGTTTTCCGAAATAAAGCTCACTTATGCATACACCACTGTAAGACCATTTACTTTTATCCAATATCTGGGTGTTTTATGCAAAAGAAAATGGTGATATTTGCGGTTTATTTCCCCGCCGTCACTGCGTCCTCGATGCTATTGCCAGGATTTGGATCCCCTTGAGAAAAGATGAGCGAAGATTCGACAAATCCAAACAACGAGTGAGTACATTTTACCCCACATTCTAGAATGCAACGATGTCCTTCATGTGTCTAATCTTCACTGCAATGATTTGCAGGATTCTAAATGACTACTCTGTTCCACTAGGATCATTGCTTCTGCACATTGGTTCTACACACTTTCATATTTAAATTCGATTACTATTGAAGTAATACAAAAGACAAACATCTATTTTGTTTGTTGTGATAATATTAAATAAACCAATGTGTTTTGGGACTGGATTTAATAGAAATAGAGGCCTCTTATTATATTATGGCAACGAGAGATGCTAAATGTAATTTTGACAACTGTACAGAAAATGGTATACAGTCCACTTTATAACAATAGCCTCAATTAATGCAATACATGGTAGTTGTTTCATCAATATTGTCTTTGAAGAATACCTTTATGATTTGACTGCAATTGGATAATATCTGTTGCTATTTCAGACTGTAATAAATGACACGATGTAGTCACACATACAGTCACTGTGGCTAGATGATGTGTTTGTACATAGGATTTAAGACCCTATGCTTATCAGCTTTAAAATGATCTTGTCATAAGATTCAATATTATCTACGATAGTGTTTTCTTGGCATTTGATAACAGGTTCACGTTAACTCCTCTACATGAACTAAGAGAGTATCATAAAATAGTAATGTGGTTTAAAAAAATATTCCCTCAATATTATAATTATTCAATGTTAATGTGGCTGTAAACTGGTTGCTGCAATGTCAGAATCCAGAAGTAGAAGACGCCATATTTTTTCTCAATCACACTCATTTGCATATTACAATCTCATTCATATATATATTTTTTTAATGGACGCAATGCGTTCCAAATGTACTGGCCTGAACCCGGAAAGCAGTATTTATGTGATTGTGAACTTGAAATAAGGTCATTTGTGTACATTTAAATTATTTATCGCTGTAAATCCGTATTGTTTTAATGGACTGATCGCGTTCGTGCGCTTGTTGACAGTCAGTGAGAAATATCTGGTCGGGAGGTGGTGCGGTCATGTGACCACTTCCATTCATAAAGTACCTGGGTGCCCATTCACAGTACGATGTGCAGTACAGTGTCTTGCAACGCATTGGCGATTACACAAACATTTTATCTGCATTTGGGATCAACTTAATCCAGATGTAGACATGACATATAGCCATTAATTTAAAAACAAATAGATAATGCAAGGATGCTTCGCTCTTATTCCAGTCTTCCAATGCTCTCAAAAGAATGGCGTCCATATTTCTTATTCTAGACGGTTGAAATGCGTTCATACGCTGACATTTCAACAGTTTTGTGCCCCAAAACGCCGATGTTCTCCATTCAATCTATCTGCCTCGCACACATCGGGTTGATTGATATATTGCAGGGAGGCTTTGTCCTTGAACTTGGCATGTGTTGTTTCATATTCAATATATTACATAAGCAAGGACCATGATGTATGTGGTTCTGTGTGTTTGTTCTTCCTAGTGACAGCAGCAGCACAGAGCATAAGATGGCCAACATATGATCCAATGTATTTGGTAATTATTCATTGAAGGTAAAGGAAGATGGTGGGAACGGAACAGTAAGCCCCGCCTGATCCCTTTTTATATTCATGCTGGCTGGAATTAGCCATCAGTCGAGTCCAACAATGGACTAAAGGAAAGGGATAGGGGGATACCTAGTCAGTTGTACAACTGAATGCATTTAACTGAAATGTGTCTTCTGCATTTAACAAAACCCCTCAGAATCAGAGAGGTGTGTAGGGCTGCCTTAATCAACATCCACGTCTTCGGCGCCCGGCGAACAGTGGGTTAACTGCCTTGCTCAGGGGCAGAACGACAGATTTTTACCTTGTCAGGGATTCGATCCAGCAACCTTTTGGTTACTGGGCCAACGCTCCTACCCGCCAGGAGCCTAATGTTATTCCTTATAGTCCAAGGACCTTCCATGTTCTGTGTAGAGGCGAATTGGCTCTGGCAGCCAAAACGGCCAAATACTCCATTAAACCGTGTATCGATTTTCAATTGTGGTACTACTTTCATATATACAAAATAATAATAAGAAACACAAATGCTAAATCTACACTTACTGTAAACTGTTTAAACTGCTTTTAACACAGTTGCAGCCATCCGACAGTATTTTTCAGTGGCAACACGTTGTGGCGCCTGTCTTTTGTTTCCGCAGAGGTGTTCAGAGACACAGATAGCTAATTAGCATAGGTACACCTCTGTCTAATGTCTGTTTTCCGTGTGGGAACCCTAACCCTATATATTGTTTCCCATTAATGTGATCTGTTATGGATCTGATCAGTGTATTCACACATCTTCCCACAAACTGACAGTCCAATTTTGTTATTTGTCTGCATTTTCATATATTTTACAGTTTGTTTTCTATTAGTGGTGGTTTGTTTGAATTGAGAGGATGAGGAGAATTTTGGATGCAATCGCACCGTGAAAAGGAGTTGCACAACACGACCCTGTTTTTTTGTATCAGGATGGGTGGGTGGATTTTAGGTTATAAGCATGTATACCTTACTGTTTCTCCTCACAGTAGCATTATAGTAAACCATGTCAATGAGTCGGACATGGATCATCAGCTGCATTCAGCCTCGGGACGATACATTTTTTTCTTCTTAAAGGATGGTCAGGGGGCCGGAACATAATTTTCAAATAATTTGAATACTGCAAATTGACAGCAAGAAGCCCAAACAGATATAACATTTGACTGAAACATAGTAATTTCAAACATTGTTTGCATTTGTATACGATCACATATCTCTATTACGTGTGGGAATACTTAGAAATAATAGATTTACAATATGTAAATCACTTGGAGCTGTTTTGCTGGTGTTTTTAGTCTTTTATGTCCAACAACAAAATATATCTATATATTTTTTTTGCTGTGAAAAATTAGGGGGCCAAATAAAATCACTCGCAGGCCATTTTTGGCCCTAGAGCTGCCAGTTGGGGAACTGTGGAGTAGGACATTAAACCACAGATGTATTGTTGTGAGTCATATATGTATAAATACAATGGGATGCTCAATAGGTTACATTGTCATTTTGTTGGAAGTTTCTGGACCCTTCTCTGTTAGCATCATGGGTCAAGTGTGATGAATATGCTTTTATTTCGCATAGCAAATGTTTAAAGTTCCACAGCTTTTTCCTTCATCAAAATAGCACAAAGCTGTCTGACGAAAAACATGTGGTTGAATAGGAATATGTGCGCTGCTCACTGACACCTGCAAAGACTCACTCGTACAGGTTCTTAATCCCTAAAAGTCTAAACCGTTGGGGTTTAAGATGGTTATACCATGGATCCTTTTTTGTTATTTGATTTAGATTTTTTCAGGACCCTTGTAGGTATAAAAAATATATTTAACAAAATGTGGGGATAAAATATTGAGTTTGGCCTTTACTACTGTAGCCCATAGAAACGCATTGAATAACTCATTCAGAAATGGCAGAACAGACCGTCAAAAAATGTATCTTAAGTAATAAGGTTTTGAAGTGTCTGTCGTCTATCTAGAAGATATATAAGAACAGTCAGGAAATATATATACTGAACAAAAATATAAATGCAACAATTTCAAAGATGTTGCTGAGTTACAGTTCATAAAAGGAAATCAATCAATTGAAATAAATTCATTAGGCCCTAATCTATGGATTTCACATGACTGTCCACCCACTGGGGACCTAGGCCCATCCAATCAGAATGAGTTTTTCCCCAGAAAAGGGCTTTATTACAGAGAAATACTCCTCAGCATCAACCCTCCCCCCTCAGAAGATCCCGCAGGTGAAGAAGCTGGACATGGGGCTCCTTGACTGGCGTGGTCTGTGTTTGTGAGGCCGGTTGGACATACTGCCAAATTCTCTAAAACAATGTTGGAAGCTTATGGTAGACAAATTTAATTCTCTGGCAACCGCTCTGGTGTACATTCCGGCAGTCATCATGACAATTGCACGCACCCTCAACTTGTTGTGGCCTTTTATTGATCCCAGCACAAGGTGCGCCTGTGTAATGATCATGCTGTTTACTCAGCTTCTTGATATGTCACATCTGTCAGGTGGATGGATTATCTTGACAAAGGAGAAATGCTCACTAACAGGGAGGTAAACAAAGTTGTGAGAAATAAGCTTTTTGTGCATACAGAACATACAGCTCATGGAACATGGGACCAACACTTTACATGTTACATTTATATTTTTGTTCAGTGTATATATGTTTTAGACACATTTAACCCCCTTTTTTTGGGTACAAAACTACTTCCATACTTCTAAAAAAAAAAAAAGTTAAATGGTACTGGGCTACCTTCAGTCCCGTGGGGTAGTGGGGATCGTAGAGCAACATGAAAAACGCCATTGTGTTCGTGAGAGTCTCATCTTTTACACCAAACCGTTCAGATGCTTTTTGTGAGAAGACTGATTTTTGTGATGTCTCCTTGGTCTGACAAACAGCGCTATAACTGGGGTGCGTCAATCGACTCTTAAGGATTAATAGCTTTTTTTTCTGAGAATGTGAAATACATACCACCGTGTTAAATATCCGGTCTGCATGTTGCACTGAAAAGAGGAAGGACTTGTTATAACGTGTGGTTGAAGAAGGTAGCCTAGTTATCCAAAAACGTAAAATGTAATCAAACAAAGGGAAGGACATGAATCAGGGTGTGTCTAGCTATCTTGGACTTGATTATATTTCTTTGATTTTATTAGGATCCCATTAGCCGATGCAATGGCGACAGCTAGTCTTACTGGAGTCCAAGACATTAGAGACAAGACTTTACAATTTACGTACATTTAAAAACCTTAACATGTAGTGTGTGTTTGCTTTTATCAGTTGCACAGACTTGTCAGTACATACACACTAAAAGTAGGTCACCTGTATGCCGTTGTGTCTCCTATAGAAGTAGACACAACAGCGTTCATTCATATCCTTATGAGGGAGCATCTAGGTCTGTGTACTACTGTGCTGAACATTCATTCACTAAGTTATTTTCCTTTTTTAAACAATTGTAACTCAACAAATAGGCCTACATGCTATACACCTACAAACTGTACATTTACTGTTTAGTTAGCCAAAATATTTTGCTAAGTTTAGCCATTTGATGCTATTTGTTTTATGTCATTGTCATTTGTTTTAAGTCATTGAATGATTAGGGTTAGTCTAATATTTTGATTGTTTAGTGTAGTTGTTTGGCAGTCAAGTGATTCCTCAGTCTTCTTTCTATCAGGGTGATTTATTTGACAGCTCAGCGTTTGTCTGTCAATTTGGGTTGTTGTGATCTTATCACCTGGGGGTCTGTTCTGCCCCTCACTCTATTCCTCTTTCAGACTTTCCAAAACACATTTGACCCAAACAACCACTGATTTGAATGTGAGCATCCTGCCTTGACAACAGCGCATAGCTACTTCAACTGTTTGGCAAGTTGTTTATGGTTGTGTTAATTGCTCTGTGAAATAATGCTTATCTTTTTAAGCTAGTATTTAAGTTGCCGATACAATATGTATTGCGATTATCACAATTCTATATGTATTGCGATTCGATACTGCAATTTTAATGCTATTTGATGTTGCAAACACATTTCTCACTAGAGAGCATGAGAACGAGTTTAGATCAGTCAGGGAAATAAAAGTCCTGAAAATATGTTTTCTCACTATTTAGAAAGAGCATGGAGAATTAAGCTATAGGATGAAAAAAACAGACGTTTTGGCGCAGCCGACTAGTGCCAGCTAACGCTACCTGCAGTAGCAAAAACAATATAATATCGTCACAAAATTATATTGCGATATGTAATGAGATAGCCTACATAACACCACCTTTAGTTCTATAGCCATGGTGTAGCTAGGCCTAATACCCATTGGTGTGTAGTGGTCAGGCTCAGTAGAGGTTCTCAGTGGTTTTGCTTCTGTAATCTTTTGGGGAAGTAGCCTTTAGAATGCTTCTGGCCACTGCCCTGTATTGACTGAATTGGAACTTATCTGTGCAAACAATGTCGAAAGGAAGTTTTGGTCTTGCGTAACGACTTGACTTTGGATTCAGTCAGAGCTAATTGTTCTTTTGTAACTATATCAGCTGGCTGTACTAGTAGATCGTCAAACGATCACTGATACTAGCTAGGGCTGCACAATATGAGCAAAAAAAATCGAATTGTGATTTTTGTACCATATATTGCGTTTTTACTTGTGATTTATAGATCGGAACACTTAGGTAAACTGATGGAATCATAAATAAAATGATCATTCTAATTTTATGGTTAGAATACAGTGGACACTTGGATTGTAGTTTAGTTTGGCGTGACAACGAATGGAAAAGTAAGGGAGGAGATGTTTGTGACAGTATGAATCAAAGTGTTGGTCAGTGTTTCCCATGGGACCCTAATTAGGTTTAAATCAATTATTTAAATACATTTTAAATAGTACGTTCATATTTTCCTCTCTGATTAAGAACAAGCTGTTGCACAAACAGTGCTGATATACTTCCACTGGTACCGGCCTGTATTAAAGCAAAGGTTTGCTAGCAATATTTGCCCTAGCTCAGTGGATTTAGATAGCGTGTTAGCTCCTAATGCTAATTGCTAGCTAACACACTTTTTAGGCACATTTAGAGCTTAAGAGCGACTAACTAGCATTTTGCAGAGAGGAAGTTACACAAACTAATCGTATAATATAGAAAACGTGGATTTGTATTAACAAGCAAAGTGGAAAGCTGCGTCGTTCTGTTGACTGCATGCTGTTTGGTCCATGCATGCGGTCATCCCCCTCTTCAAAGGGGGAGACACTCTAGATCCAAACTGTTAGATTTATAACCATCCTGCCCTGCCTTTCTAAAGTCTTCGAAAGCCAAGTTAACAAACAGATCATCGACCATCTCGAATCCCACCATACCTTCTCCGCTATGCAATCTGGTTTCCCAGCTGGTCATGCGTGCATCGCAGCCACGCTCAAGATCTTAAACGATATCATAACTACTATTGATAAAAAACAGTACTGTGCAGCCGTCTTCATCAACCTGGCCAAGGCTTTCGACTCTGTCAATCACTGTATTCTTATCGGCAGACTCAACAGCCTTGGTTTCTCTAATGACTGCCTCACCTGGTTCACTAACTACTTCTCAGATTTCAGTGTGTCAAATCGGAGGGCCTATTGTCCGGACCTCTGGCAGTCTCTATGGGGGTGCCACAGGGTTCAATTCTTGGGCCAACTCTTTTCTCTGTATATATCAATAATGTCCCTCTTGCTGTGGGTGATTCGTTGATCCACCTCTACGCAGGCGACACCATTCTGTATACATCTGGCCCTTCTTTGGACGCTGTGCTAACAAACCTCCAAACGGGCTTCAACTCCATACAACACTCCTTCCATGGCCTCCAACTGCTCTTAAACGCTAGTTAAACTAAGTGCATTCTCTTCAACCTATCGCTGCCTGCACCCGCCCACCTAGCATCACAACTCTGGACGGTTTTGACTAAGAATATGTGGACAACGATAAATACCTAGGTGTCTGGCTAGACTGTAAACTCTCCTTCCAGACTCACATTAAGCATCCTCCAATCCAAAGTTAAATCTAGAATCGGCTTTCTATTTCGCAACAAAGCCTCCTTCACTCATGCTGCCAAACATACCCTCGTAAAACTGACTATCCTGCCGATCCTTGACTTCGTCGATGTAATTTACAAAATAGCCTCCAACACTCTACTCAGTAAATTGGTTGCAGTCTATCACAGTGCCATCCGTTTTGTCACCAAAGCCCCATATACTACCCACCATTGCGACCTGTATGCGACATATTCGTCGCCAAACCCACTGGCTCCAGATCATCTATAAGTCTTTGCTAGGTAAAGCTCCGCCTTATCTCAGCTCACTGGTCACCATAGCAACGCCCACCCGTAGCACGCGCTCCAGCAGGTATATTTCACTGGTCATCCCCAAAGGCAACACCTGCTTTGGCCTCCTTTCCTTCCAGTTCTCTGCTGCCAATGACTGGAACGAATTGCAATAGTCACTGAAGTTGGAGACTTATATCTCCCTCACTAACTTCAAGCGTCGGCTGTCAGAGCAGCTTACCGATCGCTGCAGTTGTACACAGCCCATCTGTAAATATCCCATCCAACCAACTACCTACCATATCCCTATATAGATTTTTTTCTGCTCTTTTGCTCACCAGTATTTATACCAGTATTTGTACTTACACATCCTCATCTGCACATCTATCACTCCAGTGTTAATTGCTAAAATGTAATTACTTCGCCACTATGGCCTATTTATTGCCTTACCGCCTTACTTCATTTGCACACACTGTATACAGATTTTCTATTGTGTTATTGACTGTACGTTTGTTTATTCCATGTGTAACTCCGTGTTGTTTTTGTCGCACTGCTTTGCTTTATCTTGACCAGGTCGCAGTTGTAAATGATTACTTGTTCTCAACTGGCCTACCTGGTTAAATAAAGGTGAAATAAAATAAAAATGCAAAGAGAATGTTGAGCACTAGGAACTGTCTGCAGGACTGGGAAGCGGACAAAAAGAAGACGGACTGAGAGAGAACTCTGTCAACTCGAGGAATAAATCAATAGTTAAAAACAAACAAAAAATAGGCTTTACAGACGGCCTAGTGGCGTTTGAAAATGTCACTGCCTCTTGCGATATGGATATTGCGCATGTCAATATCGCAATTTAGATACAAATTTGATTAACCGTGCAGCCGTAAAACTAGCTCACACTTACAGTTGAAGTCGGAAGTATACATACACTTAGGTTGGAGTCATTAAAACTCGTTTTTCAACCACTCCACAAATTTCTTGTTAACAAACTATAGTTTTGGCAAGTAGATTAGGACATCTACTGTGCATGACACAAGTAATTTTTCCAACAATTGTTTACGGACAGATTATTTCACTTATAATTCACTGTATCACAATTCCAGTGGGTCAGAAGTGTACATACACTAAGTTAACTGTGCCGTTAAACAGCTTGGAAAATTCCAGAAAATGATGTCAAGGCTTTAGAAGCTTCTGATAGGCTAATTGACATAATTTTAGTCAATTGGAGGTGTACCTGTGGATGTATTCCAAGGCCTACCTTCAAACTCAGTGCCTCTTTGCTTGACATTATGGAGAAACAAAAGAAATCAGCCAAGACGAAGAAGCCACCACTGCTCCAAAACCGCCATAAAATAAACAGACTACGGTTTGTAACTGCACATGGGGACAAAGATTGTGCTTTTTGGAGATATATTCTCTGGTCTGATGAAACGAAAATAGAGCTGTTTGGCAATAATAACCATCATTATGTTTGGGGGAAAAAGGGGGAGGCTTGCAAGCCAAAAAACACCATCCCAACCGTGAAGCACGGGGGTGGCAGCATCATGTTGTGGGGGTGGTGCACTTCACAAAATAGATGGCATCATGAGGAAGGTAATTATTATGTGGATATATTGAAGCAACATCTCAAGACATCAGTCAGGAAGTTAAAGCTTGGTCGCAAATGGGTCTTCCAAGTGGAAATATGCTTGGGGTCATTTTCCAAAGTTGTCAAAATAGCTTAAGGACAACAAAGTCATGTATTGGAGTGGCCATCACTAAGCCCTAACCTCAGTCCTATAGAACATTTGTGGGCAGAACTGAAAAGCGTGTGCGAGCAAGGAGACCTACAAACCTGACTCAGTTACACCAGCTCTGTCAGGAGGAATGGGCCAAAATTTACCCAACTTATTGTGGGAAGGTTGTGGAAGGCTACCCAAAACGTTTGACCCAAGTTAAACAATTTAAAGGCAATGCTACCAAATACTAATTAAGTGTATGTTCACATCTGACCCACTGGGAACGTGATGAAATAAATAAAAGCTGAAATAAATCATTCTCTCTACTATTATTCTGACATTTCACATTCTTAAAATAAAGTGGTTATCCTAGCTGACCGAAGACAGGGAATTTTTACTAGGATTAAATGTCAGGAATTGTGAAAAACTGAGTTTAAATGTATTTGGCTAAAGTGTATGTAAACTTCCGACTTCAACTGTATCTCAAGTTCTCTTTTGTCAAAAGTCGAAATTGTCAGTCTTACCTCCCACAATATCATCCTTCGTTCTTTACCAATTCTTAACATGTTGTAATTAGTTATGGAGGGTGAGCAGTTTCATAATCTGTGAAGTTAACCCATGTACAGGCTATTTATGGTTTGTTCTTTTAGAGGGTGTTGAATTGTTTGCTTGATTAATGGCAATAATCCTCTATAACTCTATCTGGCAAATGTTTGTTACTGACCGTGTGTTACTGTGTAACTGAGCAGGCCCTGTACAGTATAAATGTTGTCTGGTCTGGCTGTTCTCTTCCCACGGCCAGAGCTATAATGCAGTATATTTTAAACCTGAGCCACTTCCCTCTTGTAATTCTCATTTCCTCTTAAAAGTATTTTAGCAGCAGACCTATTACTAAACTTATAAATGTCTTCCAGTGTATTTGGAGGGTTTTTCTTTTCTTAAAGCACAGTATTCTTTCAAATAAAATTGTGCAGTGAAATATGTTTTAGCCTATTTAGTTGAAGGTCACAACATTGAAGACAAATTATAGGTAACACTTATGAAATGCCCATTTTGCCTTTGAAAATGGTACTGATTAGGCTATGTTGTGTTGTAGACTAAAAAATCCTCATTTTTTTTGTTAGGCCTAGATCAAGGCTATTCAACTAGCGGCCTGCTGGCCAGATCTGGGCCGTTATTAATTTAGACTGGCCCTTAAATCAATTCTGAACATTAATAAAATATCTGCAAAAAATCACGCCAAAATCTTATGTTCAGTGCCAAAATGACACTTTCCTGGAATTTGGCATTAGATGATTTGACTTATCATGGTGTTAATATTGAGGCGCTTAGTTTTCAGATTTTTAAGAAGCTTTTAATAGTTAAAATGGTGAATGAGGGTTGCGCCTTTTTCCTTTTCAATTAGCAAATTTTTTGTTTGCGCCTCAACTTTTGTTTGTTGAGTGCCCTCCACTTCTTTCCTAATTGCTTGTAGCAATATTTAAGTGCTTTATTGGTGTATGTGTGAATTGCTTTTTTATTCAGTTATTCCAAAGAATAATCGCATGTGGAAAATGTCCGTCCCCCCTGCCGTTAACCTTTTTTTTTTTTTTTTTTTTTTTTTCATCTGGCCACGTAAGAATATAGTTGAATATCCCTGGCCTACATTGTCTTTTTTCAAGGAGCCCGTCTCTCTCTAATATGCCCTGGCCATATCTCAGTGCTTCTAAGAATTGCTTTGAGCTGTATAATGTCTGAATTGTACATATTGTTTTCAGTTGTACTGCTGCATGCAGGAGCATGAAGGCTAAGCCTTGTTGGATGGTGCTGCAGCTGGGTTACGACGGTTCTTTCCTGCGAGGCCACAGACCTAAATCCCTGTCTTTGAGTTACCAAACTCTTTGAAACAGGAAGGGGTTGGGGCCTGTGTGTGGGTTTGTGTAGGCCTGTGTTCGTGTGTGTGCTCAACTATGTATGTAAGTGTGTTTGTGTCTATAAAAGATAAGTAGGTATAGGTTAGATGAGGGGATTTAAGAAAAACACAACTTCATCTTATAAAAGGAATCTTTTATGAACCGAACTCTTAACAGGGTATGTAGCCTATTAAAGGAAACGTTGACCCAAAATTCAGAAACTCCCAAGTGATTCCATACATTGAAACTAGTTCAGTGGAGTTTGCCCTCTCACCCTCTCTGTAGTGCTGTACTGAAACAGCTGCAAAAACTGGTCACGTGACCGGTGACGTTGCTGGATGCAGTCCTCGCTCTGCTCCATTGCCAGTGAATCCATGATTCAGAAATCTGCGAAGTGTGGACATTGGTTTTTATTGAAAGTATATGGCCGAATTAGCTATTTTGATCAAAGTAGGATCAGTTTTGAGTCAGGAAATGTGTACTCTTCCACCTAAAACATTTGCGATTACAGCAGCGAAGATGGTTAACAACTGCGCATGTGCGCTCTTGGGGGAATCCCTGCTACATAGAAACTGCACGTTATGCCGTTATTCATAGATGCTAGTTTTAACTTTACACATTATTTATTTATAAATGTGCGAAACGCATTTTTCTCCCACTTTGAGGATAACACAGTGCCACCGACGTAAGACAGTTAAGCGTGTTAACCCTTGCAAGGTTGCCGGCCCAGACGGCATCCCTAGCCGTGTCCGCAGAGCATGTGCAGACCAGCTGGACATTCAATCTATCCCTATCCCAGTCTGCTGTCCCAACTTGCTTCAAGATGTCCACCGTTGTTCCTGTACCCAAGAAAGCAAAGGTAACTGAACTAAATTACTATTGCCCAGTAGCACTCACTTCCGTCATCATGAAGTTCTTTGAGAGGCTAGTTAAGGATCACATCATCTCCACCTTACCCGACACCCTAGACCCACTTTAATTTGCTTACCACCCCAATAGATCCACAGACGATGCAATCGCCATCACACTGCCCTATCACATCTGGACAAATGGAATACCTATGTCAGAATGCTGGTCATTGACTACAGCTCAGCCTTTAACACCATAGTACCCTCCATGCTCATCATTAAGCTCGGGGCCCTGGGTCTGAACCCCGCCCTGTGCAACTTGGTCCTGGATTTCCTGACGAGCCGCCCCCAGGTGGTGAAGGTAGGAAACAACACCTCCACTACACTGATCCTCAACACAGGGGCCCCACAAGGGTGTGTGCTCTGCCCCGTCCAGTACTCTCCTTACATCCATGACTCCAACTCAATCATCAAGTTTGCAGACGACAACAGTTTTTGGCCTGATTACCAACAATGGCAAGACAACCTACAGGGAGGAGGTGAGGGCCCTGGCGGAGTGGTGCCAGGAAAATAATCTCTCTCAATGTCAACAAAACGAAGGAGCTGATTGTGGACTTCAGGAGACAGCAGAGGGAGCACGCCCCCATCCACATTGACGTGGCCGCAGTGGAGAAGGTGAAAGCTTTAAGTCCCTCGGCATACATATCACTGACAATCTGAAATGGTCCACCCACACAGACAGTGTGGTGAAGAACGCGCAGCAGCGCCTCTTCAACATCAGGAGGCTGAAAAAATGTGGCTTGCCCCCGGAGACCCTCACAAACTTTTACAGATGCACCATTGAGAGCATCCTGGTATGGCAACTGCACCGACCGCAACCGCAGGGCTCTCCAGAGGGTGGTGCTGTCTGCCCAATGCATCACTGGCGTCACTGCCTGCCCTCCAGGACACTTACACCACCCGATGTCACAGGACGCCCAAAAAGATAATCAAGGACATCAACCACCCGAGCCACGGCCTGTTCACCCGCTATCATCCAGAAGGCGAGGTCAGTACAGGCGCATCAAAGCTGGGACTGAGAGACTGAAAAACAGCTTCTATCTCAAGGCCATTAGATTGTTAAATAGCCATCACTAGCCAGCCTCCACCCAGTACCTCGCTAGCCGGCTACCACTCGGTTACTCAACCCTGCACTTTAGAGGTTGCTGCCCTATGTACATAGACATGGAATCACTGGCCACTTTAATAATATTACATACTGTTTTACTAATATGTACAGTGCATTCGGAAAGTATTCACACCCCATGACTCTTTCCACATTGTATTACTTTACAGCCTTATTCTAAAATGTATTAAATTGTTTTTTCCCCCTCATCAATCTACACACAATAACCCATAATGACAAAGCAAAAACAGGTTTTTAGAATATATATACAGTGGGGCAAAAAAGTATTTAGTCAGCCACCAATTGTGCAAGTTCTCCCACTTAAAAAGATGAGAGGCCTGTAATTTTCATCATAGGTACACTTCAACTATGACAGACAAAATGAGAATTTTTTTCTCTCCAGAAAATCACATTGTAGGATTTTTAATGAATTTATTTGCAAATTATGGTGGAAAATAAGTATTTGGTCAATAACAAAAGTTTCTCAATACTTTGTTATATACCCTTTGTTGGCAATGACAGAGGTCAAACGTTTTCTGTAAGTCTTCACAAGGTTTTCACACACTGTTGCTGGTATTTTGGCCCATTCCTCCATGCAGATCTCCTCTAGAGCAGTGATGTTTTGTTATGATTCCGTCTCTCACAGTTGAAGTGTACCTATCGTAAAAATTACAGACCTCTACATGCTTTGTAAGTAGGAAAACCTGCAAAATCGACAGTGTATCAAATACTTGTTCTCCCCACTGTATATACACTGCTCAAAAAAATAAAGGGAACACTTAAACAACACAATGTAACTCCAAGTCAATCACACTTCTGTGAAATCAAACTGTCCACTTAGGAAGCAACACTGATTGACAATAAATTTCACATGCTGTTGTGCAAATGGAATAGACAAAAGGTGGGAATTATAGGCAATTAGCAAGACACCCCCAATAAAGGAGTGATTCTGCAGGTGGTGACCACAGACCACTTCTCAGTTCCTATGCTTCCTGGCTGATGTTTTGGTCACGTTTGAATGCTGGCGGTGCTCTCACTCTAGTGGTAGCACGAGACGAAGTCTACAACCCACACAAGTGGCTCAGGTAGTGCAGCTCATCCAGGATGGCACATCAATGCGAGCTGTGGCAAGAAGGTTTGCTGTGTCTGTCAGTGTAGTGTCCAGAGCATGGAGGCGCTACCAGGAGACAGGCCAGTACATCAGGAGACGTGGAGGAGGCCGTAGGAGGGCAACAACCCAGCAGCAGGACCGCTACCTCCGCCTTTGAGCAGGAGGAGCACTGCCAGAGCCCTGCAAAATGACCTCCAGCAGGCCACAAATGTGCATGTGTCTGCTCAAACGGTCAGAAACAGACTCCATGAGGGTGGTATGAGGGCCCGACGTCCACAGGTGGGGGTTGTGCTTACAGCCCAACACCGTGCAGGACGTTTGGCATTTGCCAGAGAACACCAATATTGGCAAATTCGCCACTGGCGCCCTGTGCTCTTCACAGATGAAAGCAGGTTCACACTGAGCACATGAGCACATGTGACAGACGTGACAGAGTCTGGAGACGCCGTGGAGAACGTTCTGCTGCCTGCAACATCCTCCAGCATGACCGGTTTGGCGGTGGGTCAGTCATGGTGTGGGGTGGCATTTCTTTGTGGGGCCGCACAGCCCTCCATGTGCTCGCCAGACGTAGCCTGACTGCCATTAGGTACCGAGATGAGATCCTCAGAGCCCTTGTGAGACCATATGCTGACACATGCACATTTGTGGCCTGATGGAGGTCATTTTGCAGGGCTCTGGCAGTGCTCCTCCTGCTCAAAGGCGGAGGTAGCGGTCCTGCTGCTGGGTTGTTGCCCTCCTACGGCCTCCTCCACGTCTCCTGATGTACTGGCCTGTCTCCTGGTAGCGCCTCCATGCTCTGGACACTACGCTGACAGACACAGCAAACCTTCTTGCCACAGCTCGCATTGATGTGCCATCCTGGATGAGCTGCACTACCTGAGCCACTTGTGTGGGTTGTAGACTCTGTCTCATGCTACCACTAGAGTGAAAGCACCGCCAGCATTCAAAAGTGACCAAAACATCAGCCAGGAAGCATAGGAACTGAGAAGTGGTCTGTGGTCACCACCTGCAGAATCACTCCTTTATTGGGGGTGTCTTGCTAATTGCCTATAATTTCCACCTTTTGTCTATTCCATTTGCACAACGGCATGTGAAATGTATTGTCAATCAGTGTTGCTTCCTAAGTGGACAGTTTGATTTCACAGAAGTGTGATTGACTTGGAGTTACATTGTGTTGTTTAAGTGTTCCCTTTATTTTTTTGAGCAGTGTATATACAGTGGGGCAAAAAAGTATTTAGTCAGCCACCAATTGTGCAAGTTCTCCCACTTAAAAAGATGAGAGAGGTCTGTAATTTTCATCATAGGTACACATCATATGTCTTCCATTTCCTAATAATTACTTACATGCTTTGTAAGTAGGAAACACTGCCGATTTTGCAGGTTATCAAATACTTGTTCTCTCCACTGTATATATATATAAAAAAAAAGAGGAAATATCACATTTACAATAGTATTCAGACCCTTTACTCAGTACTTTGTTGAAGCACCTTTAGCAGCGACTACAACCTTGAGTCTTCTTTGGTGTGACACTACAAACGTGGCACACTGGTATTTGGGGAATGGCAGAGCAAAAACCAAGCCATGATGTCGAAGGAATTGTCTGTAAGGCTCCGGGACAGGATTGTGTCGAGGCACAGATCTGGGTAAGGGTACCAAAACGTTTCTGCAGCATTGAAGGTCCTCAAGAACACAGTAGCCTTCATCATTCTAAAATGGAAGAACTTTGGAACCACAAAGACTCTTTCTAGAGCTGGTCGCACGGCCAAACCTAGCAATCGGCGGTGAAGGGCCTTGGTCAGGGAGGTGACCTGACAGAGCTCCAGAGTTCCTCTGTGGAGAGGAGTGAACCTTCCAGAAGGGCGAACATCTTTGCAGCACTCCACCAATCAGGCCTTTATGGTAGAGTGGCCAGACGTAAGCCACTCCTCAGTAAAAGGCACATGACATCCCGCTTGGAGTTTACCAAAAGGCACCTAAAGGACTCTCAGACCATGAGAAACAAGATTCTCTGGTCTGATGAAACCAAGATTGAACTCTTTGGCCTGAATGCGTCACATCTGGAGGAAACCTGGCACCATCCCCACAGTGAAACATGCTGGTGGCAGCATCATGCTGTGGGGATGTTTTTTAATGGCAGGAACTGGGAGACTAGTCAGTATCGAGGGAAAGATGACCGGAGAAAAGTACAGTGCGATCCTTGATGAAAACATGCTCCAGAGCGCTCAGGACCTCGGACTGGGGCGAAGGTTCACCTTCCAACAGGACATCAACCCTAAGCACACAGCCAAAACAATGCAGGTGTGGCTTCAAGAAGAGTCTCAATGTCCTTGAGTGGCCCAGCCAGAGCCTGGATTTGAACCTGATCGAACATCTCTGGAGAGACCTGAAAATTGCTCTGCAGGAATGCTCCTCATCCAACCTGACAGAGCTTGAGAGGATCTGCAGAGAAGAATGGGAGAAACTCCCCAAATGCAGGTGTGCCACGCTTGTAGCGTCATACCCAAGAAAGCTTGAGGCTGTCATCGCTGCCAATGTGTTTCAACAAAGTACTGAGTAAGGGGTCTGAATACTTATGTACATTTCTATAAACATATTTTTTCTTTGTCCATTATGTAGTATTGTGTGTAGATTGAGGAGAAAAAAAGCAATTTAATCAATTTTAGAACAAGGCTGTGACGTAACAAAATGTGGAGAAAGTCCATGGGTCTGAATAGTTTTTGAATGCACTAATGCATTCATACATACATAAGTACTCACATACATACTCACATACTCCGACATTGCTCATCCTAATATTTATATATTTCTTAATTCCATTCTTTTACTTTTAGATTTGTGTGAATTGTTCAATATTATTGCACTAGGAACACAAGCATTTCTCTATACCCGCAATAACATCTAAATATGTGTATGCGACCATTAAAATTGTATTTGATTTTAGACCGATAGTACTTATGACAAAAGAAAGAAAATTCGGCAATACGCTTTCAATAAAACGTTTTTTTTTTTTTTTTTACATCAGCAGATGTCACAAAATGCTATACCGAAACCAAGCCTAAAACCCCAAACAGCCCTGATTTTGAAGAGAGAGTGGTTACATAATTCATTGGACAATACCTAGTCAGCAATACTATACACATTCAAAAGTGAGATACTGTAGATATGTTATACAAATGCAATTCGAGACTAGAAGCATCAGAACCCATAGAAAGGTAGTTCTAACCTTGAATATTTACTCCTGAGGTACTGACCTGTTGCACCCTCGACAACCACTGAGATTATTATTATTTGACACTTCTGGTCATCTTTGAACATCTTGGCCATGTTCTGTTATAATCTCCACCCGGCACAGCCAGAAGAGGACTGGCCACCCCTCATAGCCTGGTTCCTCTCTAGGTTTCTTCCTAGGTTCTGGCCTTTCTAGGGAGTTTTTCCTAGCCACCGTGCTTCTACATCTGCATTGCTTGCTGTTTGGGGTTTTAGGCTGGGTTTCTGTACAGCACTTTGAGGTATCAGCTGATGTAAGAAGGGCTTTATAAATAAATTTGATTTGAATATGACTGGGCAAAGTGCTAAGAATAGGGGCACCATCTATTTTATTGTTCACTAGAACACAGCAAACATGGACCACAACTGTCTAAACATAGCTAAGGGCAATAGAGCAAAAAGTCCACTAGATGACAGCAAATGGACCTCTCGCGACCCTACAGGAAAGGTGAGACATCCATATCTTCATTTAAACCAGGGAATTTAGTGGCCTGTAGTTTGTAAATCTCAAAACTTTCCCTTTGGTTTAGCTGTTTAAGACAGTCCCCTTTTCTAA
Source organism: Salvelinus namaycush (assembly GCF_016432855.1). Classification (NCBI taxonomy): domain Eukaryota; kingdom Metazoa; phylum Chordata; class Actinopteri; order Salmoniformes; family Salmonidae; genus Salvelinus; species Salvelinus namaycush. The sequence continues at coordinate 28,396,692 of NC_052321.1, forward strand.
TTGAGGCCGGAACATAATCAATACCCATAGCTTGTAGGGAGGCAGGGTTGCCATGGTGTAAGGACTTGTAGTGCCTTGTTGTAAAGACAATTCCAATAGGAATTCAGGGAACTCGGTGAGGAACGCTGTATACGGCCCAGGAGGCCTGTAAACAGTAGCTATAAAAAGTGATTGAGTAGGCTGCATAGATTTCATGACTAGAAGCTCAAATTGTAAATAAAAATGTGCTGTCATAAATGTTAGCAACACCTCCGCCTTTGCAGGATGCGCGGGGGATATGGTCACTAGTGTAACCAGGAGGAGAGGCCTCATTTAACACAGTAAATTCATCAGGCTTGGGCCATGTTTGTCAGGCCAATCAGATCAAGATTATGATCAGTGGTTAGTTCATTGACTATGACTGCCTTGGAAGTGAAGGATCTAACATCAAGTAGCCCTATTTTATGATGAGATATCACAATCTCTTTCAATAATGACAGGAATGGAGGAGGTCTTTATTCCAGTGAGATTGCTAAGGCGAACACTGCGTTTTGCTCAACCCAGACACGGTCTCAATGGGGAAAGCTGAGCTGACCACGCTGACTGTGCTAGTGGCAGACTCAACTAAGCTGGCAGGCTGGCTAACAGCCTTCTGCCTGGCCTGCACCCTATCGTTGTGGAGCTAGAGGAGTTAGAGCCCTATCTATGTTCATAGATAAGATGAGAGTACCCCTCCAGCTAGGATGGAGTCTGTCACTCCTCAGCAGGCCAGGCTTGGTCCTGTTTGTGGGTGAGTCCCAGAAAGAGGGCCAATTATCTACAACTTCTATATTTTGGGAGGGGCAGAAAACAGTTTTCAACCAGTGATTGAGTTGTGAGACTGCTGTAGAGCTCATCACCCCCTAACTGGGAGGGGGCCAGAGACAATTACTCAATGCCGACACATCTTTCAAGCTGATTTACATGCTGAAGCTATGTTGCGCTTGGTGACCTCTGACTGTTTCATCCTACCATTGTTGGTGCCAACGTGGATAACAATATCCCTATACTCTACACTCGACAGTTTTAGCCTTAGCCAGCACCATCTTCAGATTAGCCTTTACGTCGGTAGCCCTGCCCTCTGGTAAACAGTGTATGATAGCTGGATGATTCTTTTTAAGTCCAATATTGCGGGTAATGGAGTCACCAATGACTAGGATTTTCAATTTGTCCGAGCTAATGGTGGGAGGCTTCGGCTGGTGAGACCCCGTAACGGGAGGAGGAGAGACCCGAGAAGGCTCGGCCTCTGACTCCGACTCGTTGCTTAATGGGGAGAACCGGTTGAAAGTTTCTGTCGGCTGATTGAGCGACACAGATTGAGCATGCTGACAGCATTTCTTTCCCGAAGCCTTGAGGAAAATTGTCCGGCTGCGGGGACTGTGCGGGGGGGATTTAAACTACTACCTGTACTTACAGACGTTGTTTCCTCCTTTCCTAAACCTAAATTGCCCTTGCCTAACGATTGCATCTGAAGCTGTGCTTGCAACACGGCTATCCTCACCATAAAGTGATAGTTCTCCTGTATATTATGAGTAGAGTGACTGCAATTGGATGGCATAGTGTTAATGTTACTACCTAGATTTTTTGGCTGGTGGAGGTTCTGTAGAACCATGTCCAGATAAAGCGTCTGGGGTGAAAAAGTTGAATGAATAAAGTCGAGCGATGAAAAAACTAAGACGTTGGTAAATGTATTAAAAGTAAAATTAGAAAATTTTGTCAGTTAGCCAAGTAGCAACAAACCGCACAACAGCACAGAGACAAGTCCGGAAGTTGAGGGCGGAGCGAATGGCTGGAACAGTCTGGATTACAGGGATAGTTTACAACCTAGATAGTTTAAATGCTACATTTCTGTGATTTTACAGCCATGGTGGATGGTTGATGGCTTCTTTACAGCATGGTGGATTCCTTGTAATGATGGCTTGTCCTGGTACTCCTTCCCAACAGTCCCCAGTCTTGAGTTTCAGACTGTAACTATGACGATTAGAAGCAGGGTCTCCAGAGACTACCTTCACATCAAAGCCGCCCCGGAGACGCCCCAGCAGTCCAAATTTGCGGTTCCTCTTTTTTTGTAATGGTGAGTGCAAGGTTTGAATTTTCCAAATGCTTGCGGTTCGAATTAAGATCCTCTCAATATGTGGGGCTTTGATTGATGTTTGACATAGTTTTGGTACACATGTGGGATTATTTTGATTTATTACGCTACCCTGGCGCTGCGGTACCCAGAACATTGCTATTGGGGTTACAGTCCCAATCCTGCAATGAAAGGTTGGTTAGCGTCGGCGTTACAAAAAACGTTGCCTGTGTAGCTTAACATGACGCTCTAGTTTCTTTTTTAATTCTTTAGCTGTTTTTCTGTGATTAGGGGTAAACAAAGGGTGGCCTTCAACCAGTCTCTCTTTCCTTGTTACTATTCTAGCCTATTTATAGTCGCCTTGATGGGTAGATTTGCTCTTGTGCTGAAGGCACGTTGCATTTTTCTGTGTCTGCTAAGCAGTGTTGTAGTGACGGAGATGAGTCACCCCTAGCACTAGGCGGAGGTAGCTAGCTACCATGTTGAGAGAATATGTGGATAGGACACCTCTTTCATTACCCCTTTTTTTAGGATAGCTAGGCTCATTGCTAACTACCCTGATACTTGCTGTACATAGATGTGTGTAGGCCTATTTGATATTAACGCTAAATAAAACCCTTAGTTTAGAAGGTCATGGTGGAATTCAGTCATTTGTCCAACATCCAAAGGGTTGTGTTGGTCTTTTGTTTTGGGTCTGCATGCCTGTTGTGTAGCCTATTTGTAAACAAAATGTAAACAGTAGGCTAGGTTTGTGTTTTGGAAGCATAAAGATGTGTGATATATATTTGTCCTTTAACGGTTGCTCGGCTTGTGTGGAAGAAGGTAGACGATTCAGCCACAAAAAAGAATGAGTCACTGTTAGTGAAAAGCACAAAAAAAAAAAATCTCAATTTTTTTTTTCTCCTGCTAGCGGTTTGTTTCCCACTCTGCAGAAGGATAATCTATAGAATCCGATTGGGGTAAGTAGCTTGTGTTTATTTTGCAAATTATTATTTTTATTTTACCCAAAGTGGACTGCTGGAGCTTGACGGCCTTCCTCCGGTTTGGGCACAAGGGAGGTAGAAAAGGGGCAATTTGGGGAGGGTCATCTCTCCCCTTTTCTGATGCTAATGAAAAGAGGAACGGTTTTCCGCCTTTAGCTTGCAGAGTGTGTCTCTCCTGCAGCATGCTCCACTGCCTGGACATTGTGAGAGTACAAAACTTCAGGCCCGGGATCCAATAACGTGAAATTTCAGCAGAGAAGCGGCCATTGTGTAGAGAAAGGCAGCCGGGGAGGGTGATGGATAGGGGTGGGAGGGGATGGTGACTTGGCGAGCACCCAGGGCTCAGGCCACATCGTCCCTCTCCTCCTCCCCCACTCTTCCTCCACTCTCCCTCTCCTGTCTTTCTTTCACCCCCCCCCCTCCTCTCCCCTCAGGGGCTGGGAAGCCAGAGGGCTGAGGCAGAAGCAAAGCATGATGGCATGCTGGAGCTCTGTGAGCCACGGGCCGGGGCCACAGACAAACGGACACTTTGTCAGGCCAGGAAATGGCTGTCCCAGGATCCCCCTTCTCCACCACACACTGAAGCAGCCAGGCCCTCTGGGCACAGGCCTGGCCAGCACGTGCTTGCTCTCAAGTACAGCTCTAGCCTACAGACCTTCATGTTGCTGGTGCTGCTGTGTGCTGGCTGTGTGTTTGGATGGCTTGTACTGTGATGGCATATGTATAGCCTAGTTTGGGGAAGTTGTGCTGGTTTAGGTATGAAATCACAGGCAAGCAGTTGTGGTATCAAAATGTATGTGATTGAAAGTATTTTATTCTGTTTATTTCACCAAAACTTATTAGGTAATTTAGACAGTTCTATAATTTAGTTATTTAGAAATATTTTTCTGTTGCTTCTCCAGTAATACTGTGTGTTGTCTACTTGCTTAGTTAGACACAGTCCTTAATTCAGTTTTTAGCCAAAGTGTAGTCCCACCACTTTACTATAAGAATGAGAGATGCTGAAAGCAATGATCCCTCAAATTTCTTTCAGCCCTGAGCAGAATTCAGGTCTGCTGAGCACACTTTTACATTGTGAAAATTCAGTGCAACTTCTGGCACACATTTACTGTGAACACTGGCTGTACCCGCTTTAAGTTACAGTTTTAACAGTGGCCAAGGTGGCTATTTTATCATAATGTAGGCCTTCCTGAGTGGCCCATCACCAAAAACAATGGAGAAAATGCATACCATGACTTTTTAACATGGAAATAGCTATTGAAATGGATGTTCTATGATACAGCCTGCAGTAGCAGCCAATGTGTGGTGTTCAATGTGGGCCTACGTTCCATGAGATTTCTGAAAACATGCAGGTCTTGACATTAACCTGTTTAGCCACTTGTCCTTCAGACAAGGAGGTGACTGAAAATGTTGTTTGATGCAAGAAACCAAAATCAACAATTCCCTGTATGTTATGAGTGCTTGCAAATTTCACCTATCTCTTCACTATTTCCACATAAAACAGGCAAATCAAAGCAAAATTATTGCATAAAACTGACCCATCACCGCAGTACAAAAAGAGGGTTCGCAATTTCTACAAATCAATGCACATTTACCATTATGGTTAAATCAAGCAACACACAAAGAAAAATCCCTCGTCAGTGCATTTACCCCACAAATTTGACAAAATCATTGCATATTCCCATGCAAAATGTCAGATTTGCTAGAGCAAAATCAAGCATTTTTGGCCACAAATATCACAAAAAATCCCTGTGGAATCCTGAAGGGACTGATTATAACAAAGAATCAGACAACTGTATGTTACCCTCAGCCTATTGGCTTCTTACTTTATTCAAGCCCATCTCAAAATGCAACACTGCCTTTTTAAAACAAAAAAAGCTATTTTCCTGATTCGCTTTTCAAAGATGGCTAGACAAAAACAAGTGTTGTGCTCTTGTAGGAGGCAATCATTCCCTGACCAGAAATTATAGGGCTAATGACTCATTAACTAGCAAAGAATATGAAGAATTGAGCACACGCGGCTGCATGTGGCTTTTGCGCTAAGATCTCACCACTGCTCAATTGTGGCTGCCAATGCAAAAAAAGTATTTAAAAAATACTTAACGTTTTCAGTGTAAACTTAAATGAACTTAACTTAAACCAAATATTTAAAAAATAATAATATAGAAATATAATGGAACAGTATATTTTTCCATAAAAACATTTTTGAGGCCTACCGAGTGGCGCAGTGGTGCAAGGCACTGCATCGGTGCTAGAGGTGTCACTACAGACCTGGGGTTCGATCCCAGGCTGTGTCGCAGTCGGTCGCGACCGGGAGACCAATGAGGTGGCGCACAATTGGCACAGCATCGTCTGGGTTAGAGGAGGGTTTGTCCGTCTGGGATGTTCTTGTCCCATCGCACTCTAGCGACTCCTTGTGGTGGGCCGGGCACATGCACTCTGACTTCGGTAGCCAGTTATGCGGTGTTTCCTTCGACACGTTAGTGGAGGGCGCATGGCTCTTGACCTTCGCCTCCCCCGAGTCCGTACGGGATCACAAAATTGGGGAGAAAAAGGGGTAAAAAAATAAGTACTATTTATTTTTATAATAATAAAAAAATCACAAACAAAAACTAGACAGTCAGGGAGAATCTAACATTCCAAAAATGTCATACCATTGATTTTATATTTGGGTCACTCAGATCGCGTAAGAACACAGCATAAGCCATGGCAAAACATGTAGAACTGCAGGAAACTGGTTTTAAAGCAAATGGTCTCTGTGGCTTCTAATACCGCGTCATTGGCTACCACCCCCCCTGCGCTATCTTTGCCACCACTGCTAAAAGAATACTAGTGCAAATACTCCTGACCGCTTGTACCTGCCAATGCAATAGAATAGAGGGAACATTGGCTGAGAGACTCAAGAAATTTAACCACTCAAATTCATAAATTGACCTATGGATTTAAGGCCTTACTGACAGTACATGAGATCAACATATTTTGAAGTTATGCATTTTTTTGTTGACAAATACATAGTTTCCAAACCTTGGAGTAAAATAACCTTATTTTGGGTTTCAAATCTCACATCCAACAAGATTGTTTTGAGAGGGGTGTTTGAGCGAACGTTCTCAATGACCTGACTCCACAAACCTGTTTGGCTAGCCTATATTGAGGAAGATGATATAATCCTGAAATGCACATGTATGCCCTCACATGAGAAGAGGAGACCCATGTCCTAGTTTGGTGATGAACTTGAGGGGTTTTAAATCCGGAGAGAGCTGAAGACTCTCTCCCTATCCACACCCTCTTTCTACCCCGAGCTCGCTCACTCACTCTGTTTTGTTCTTCTCCTTTTTGTCGGAAATGAAGTCAGTCATCCAGCAGAAAATTTGGAATGGGGGGCTCCTCTCTTTCTCTCTCTCCCTCTCTCTCTCTTTCCTTGCGGGCCTGAGCCAGCTGATTTGCTTCCGCTCTCATTGTATGTCCAGTGGACTGTGTGCACCCAGCGAGGAGCACAGAGCCCAACCTTTGTCTCCACAGACCGTCCCGCTCTGGACAGGAGGGGTGTGTGTGTGTGTGTGTGTGTGTGTGTGTGTGTGTGTGTGTGTGTGTGTGTGTGTGTGTGTGTGTGTGTGTGTGTGTGTGTGTGTGTGTGTGTGTGTGTGTGTGTGTGTGTGTGTGTGTGTGTGTGTGGAGCAGTTGGTGTCTAGGCTTAGCACGTGCTTTTTTTTTTTTTTTTTTTTTTTTTTTTCTTTTTTCTGCATCATTTCCAATCCCCCATATTTTTTTGGGTAAATATATATATCCATACACGCATGCATACATATATACATATATACATACACATACCTATATAGACATACATACTTTTTTAAAGAATATACCTTTATTATTATTCCCCGCAACCCTACCACCGCTCCCCCAATTGGAGTAAACTAATAAACACTTCTGCTTTTACCTTCAATTTATACATCTTATACCTATTTTACAGACACAGACTACTTTATAATAGTTCTCTCTTGTTTGTTCTTAGTCCTTCCTCTATTTCTGTTGTCCATCCAATTTTATTTCCACTTGTAACTGTGCTATTTCACAAAAGCTCCGCACCTATACACATTTCACAGATCCCGTATGCCCTACATTGTTTATCTTGTTATTAGTCCCACCCTTCAGTTCCACTCAACCCTTCCCATCTATCTTCCAACATCATCCATTTCGGATTTTTATTTGCCATATATTTTTCAACTGTGCTGTGATGCTTCACAAAAGATTTGAACCTTCCTATTCTCATAGCTTCTACAGATTGTAAATTAAAAATAAACATTTTTGCTAAAATAATTATTATATTATTGATTGATTGACTATGGCTTTTCAAATCCCCCAGTATTGCTATCTGTAGCGTTAGTTCTAGGCAAATGTTGCAATTCTTCAGCCATTCCTGGACCTGTGACCAAAAACGAGCTACATATGGACAATACCAAAATAAATGGTCTAATGACTCTGCCTCCTCACAGCAGAATCTACAGAGCTGGGAAGATTGTATACCCCATATATATAACATTCTATTAGTTGCAAGAATTTTGTACAATAATTTAAATTGAAAAATTCGAAGTTTTGAATCCGGCGTTGTTTTGCGTATCAATTCATAAACCATGTGCCATGGAATGGGTACATCGAACATCTCTTCCCAACTATTTTGCAATTTATATGGCACAGCTGTCAGTTTTTTGGTCCTTAAATGAAATTGGTATATGTTTTTATTTATCACACTTTTCTTTAACCATTTATGTTCTTTAATACAGGGCCGACATACAAGTTCCTTACTTTTTTCCCCTTCTACTTGCCTCTTCCATTTTTGTGGTAATGCTGCAATTAATTGGTTGTAATTTTGGGTAGAGCAGACATTTCCATATGTCTGTGTGAGCTGCATGTGTGACATAACTCCACCAGTCCTATTTATGATATCATTCACAAAAATTATACCTTTTTTAAACATTTCTTCGATAAATACAGTTTTTTTATCAATTACTATATTTGAATTTAACCACAATATTTGTTGTACTATTTGTTCCGTCCTTTCAGGTGGATTAAACTGAAATTGCAACCAACTTTCTAAGGCTTGTTTAAAAAATAAGGATATTTTGGAGATTATTTCCTTTTCAAACAACCGAAAGTGAGCAGGTGTAATCTGAATAAAGGGAAAAAGGCCCTTCTTGAACATAGGATGAGACATTCGTACCAATTTACTAGAGAACCAGTTTGGATTTAAGTATAACTTTTGTATGACTGATGCCTTTAGTGAGAGGTCTAATGCTTTAATATTTAATAATTTCTGCCCTCCGAATTCATATTCGTTATATAAATAGGCCCTTTTAATTTTATCTGGCTTGCCGTTCCAAATAAAATGGAATATTTTTTGTTCATATAATTTAAAAAGCAGGTCACTAGGTGTAGGCAAAACCATAAGCAAATAGGTAAACTGTGATATGACTAAAGAGTTAATCAGGGTGATTTTTCCACAAATAGACAAGTATTTTCCTTTCCATGGTAGCAAGATCTTATCTATTTTTGCTAACTTTCTATAAAAATTTATTGGAGTGAGATCATTTCTTTCTTTTGGGATTTTTATACCGAGTATGTCCACATCTCCGTCAGACCATTTAATTGGTAAACTACATGGCAATATAAAATGTGTATTTTTTAGTGATCCAATACGTAATATGGTACATTTATCATAATTTGGTTTTAATCCAGAGAGGATAGCAAAGGTATCTAGATCCTCTATGAGGCCGTGGAGAGACTCTAGTTGTGGTTTTAAAAGAAAACATGAATCATCAGCGTACAATGACACCTTAGTTTTTAAGCCACGGATTTCTAATCCATTAATATTAATGTTTGATCTAATTTTAACAGCTAACATTTCGATGGCAATAATAAATAGATATGCCGATAGTGGACAACCTTGTTTTACTCCTCTAGATAGTTTAAAACTTTCTGAGATGTAGCCATTATTTACTATTTTACACCTAGGGTTACTATACATAATTTTAACCCATTTTATAAGAGATTCCCCAAAATTGAAATATTCTAGGCATTTATATATAAACTCCAGTCGTACTTTATCAAAAGCCTTTTCAAAATCAGCTATGAAAACCAGACCTGGTGTCCCCGATATTTCATAGTGTTCTATTGTTTCCAGTACTTGCCTTATATTATCTCCAATGTATCGTCCATGTAAAAAACCTGTCTGATTAGGATGAATAATATCTGACAAAACTTTTTTTATTCTATGCGCCAAGCATTTTGCTAGGATTTTTGCATCACAACACTGAAGTGTAAGAGGTCTCCAATTTTTTAATTGGACTGGATCTTTATATATACCACTTGGGTCCTGTTTCAGTAATAACGATATCAGACCTTCTTGTTGCGTGTCTGATAATCTACCATTTATATAGGAGTGGTTAAAACAAGCTAATAATGGTCCTTTGAGTATATCAAAAAAAGTTTTGTATACTTCCACTGGTATGCCATCCAGCCCTGGAGTTTTCCCATCCTTAAAGGCCCCAATTGCATCAAGCAGTTCCTCCTCTGTAATTTGGCCTTCACATGAGTCTTTCTGTACAGATGTTAATTTTACATTATTAATAGGAAAAAAATCCATACAATTAGTTTCAGTTAGTGGAGATGGAGGAGCCTGAAACGAAAACATATTCTTAAAGTACTTTACTTCCTCTTTCAAAATATCATTTGGTGAATCATGCGTGACTCCATCATTTGTAACAAGTTTTAATACATTTTTTTTGGTAGCATTTCTATATTGAAGATTGAAAAAGAATTTGGTGCATTTTTCCCCATATTCCATCCAGTTCGCTTTATTTTTATAATGTATTACACTGGATCTTTCTTGAATAAGTTCCTCCATTTCTTTTTGTTTTTCCTCTAACTTATTCTGTGCCTCTATGGTACTGTTTTTATTGCTATCTAACTGTACTGTTAGTCCTTCAATTTCCTTTGTTAATATGGACTCTTTTGATCTAAATTGCTTTTGTTTTATAGATGAGTACTGAATTGCATGGCCTCTAAAGGCACACTTAAAAGTGTCCCATACAATAAGGGGATCTGCTGTACCTATGTTATGTCTGAAAAAGTCAGTTATAAAATCTTCTGTCCTAGTTCTAAACAATTTATCATCTAGTAGACTTTGATTAAATTTCCAATATCCTCGCCCACGTGGAAATTCTGTAAGAGAAATATATATGCCAATTATGTGATGATCCGACCGCATTCTGTCCCCTATCAACACTTTTTTAACTTTTGGTGCCAGAGAGAATGGTATAAGAAAGTAGTCAAGACGACTAGCTTGATTCAGCCTCCGCCATGTATATCTCACTAAATCAGGGTATTTAAGTCTCCATATATCCACTAATTCCAATATATCCATGACATTCATGATTTCCTTAAGTGCCTGAGGGTGATAGTTTGTAGTGTGATTTCCTTTCCGGTCTATAGAGGTATTTAAGACCGTATTAAAATCTCCCACTATAATAATAGAGTCTAGTGTTGCTTGTAGAGTTGATAAATTCTTATATATATTTTCAAAGAAGCTTGGATCATCATTATTCGGACCGTATAGGTTAACAAGCCATATTTGTTTATTGTCCAAGAACATATTTAAAATAATCCATCTACCTTGAGGATCTGTTTGGACAATTTGCACATTTGGATCAAAATTATTGTTAATTAAAACCATCACCCCTTTTGAATTTCTTTGCCCATGGGAGAAATATATTTTGCCCCCCCAGTTCTTTTTCCACAAAACTTCATCTAAAACTGTTGAATGGGTTTCCTGTAAACAATAGATATTATAATCCTTCTCTTTTAGCCAGGTAAATACTGATCGTCTTTTCTTATTATCTGCTAAGCCATTACAATTGTAACTGGCTATACTTATTTCACCACTTATCATAATGAGACACACCTTTCATTCTTTTAATCAGAATATATTTTTGTAAACGTACTATTAAAAAGTAACATAATGATTGAGTGTCTATATAGTTGTACCATGATATTTGCATTTCTACTAAGTAAACCTCCAATTGGTCCCTACTATTCCACCCGCTAAAAGGCCTCATCTCGAGATGGCTTGTCATCCCAATGCCCGGTAGACCACCCTCGACCCCCTGTATCCCATAGCCCTGAACCGACTGGGATCCATTCTTTGAAAAGAGCATACAGTGCCATTTACCGAATTGAAGAAGATCAATTACCATATGCATTTCCATTGCCCTCACCTCGATTTGTATTATATATATCTGTGGATCATCCTCTATTGTCCCTAACATCTTTTACTTCTTCCTTCGCAACAGTTGTGGGATACACACATACACCCACACACACTCAGCCCTTACCCCCACACAACCATAAGCTCACTTTCTCAACAATTGCACCATCCCAGAGCCCAACTCAAGATGGGTCATGATTTACAAATGCACTTGCAGTTGCAGCTGCATGAGAAGGCCTGCAAGACCGCACAAAAAATTAGCAAAAATTGAGAGATTTATTTACCATTGTCATATCCTAGATAATGGAGGTCAAATGTACACCTTATTCCTGAAACACCCACAATACGGCCACCCGTCATGACCATGTCCCCACGCATCTCCATGCAGTCCGACTTTGATTTTGTGCCGCCAGGGCCACAATAATATACCCCCTCTCTGAATGTCCGAGTGTGACCCCCTCCCCATGGGTTACTGCAGCTAGTGTTGCCAGCACTGCCACTGCCTGGGTGGGGGCACCCCACCGGAATCCCCACCGGCTAGGTACAAGGTCGTCAAGGTTCTCATTAGCAGCTTTGAGAATTTCCTTGTATATTATGCTCTCCCTTATTGGGGCTTTGGCTTTGCAGGACCAACCCTGCCAAGCAGGCTCAGAATCTTGAGGGGGCAGTGCTGCTCTTGGTCTCTGACCTCATTTTAGCTGCATACAGACCGCTTACAGCGGGCACATAAAACAGTTAGGGACTTCTCCTTAGTATCTGGGTCATTCAGGTGGGTGTCTAGGGTATAGTGCCATGGACCGTACCATTAAAATAGGATAATAAATAATTAGATATAATTTATAAAAAAATAAATAAAAAATGTAGTTCTCCATGATAGGACAATAAATAAATAAGACGTATAATTCATTATAAAAGTATATCCATCATCTGAACAACATTGAAAGCCCTCTCATACCCGGCTCACAGCAATACATTGGCTCTGGGATATGCAACCATTTCATTACTCACTCACTCAACTTTCCAAACATAACAAATAAAATAAAAAATAGACACAAACCATACCATCCACACATACTGTGCCTTCTGTTTACTTAGTTTTTATCTTCACTATGTTGAATTAGTGCTTGTGTGTTCAATTAGTTATATGTGAAGATTTATAGAAAAGCTATATTTTTTATTGTATTGTTACAATCAGTAACCGGGCTTGAATTGTGTTTATTTCCCTCGTCTATGAGAACTTTGTAATTTTTAAAATAACCATGGAGTAGTCTTTGTGTCTCTGAACAACTGGTTATCAATATATAGTTTATCAACGACGAGAGCTACTCGTTTCGCTTTTAATCTATTTTCTTTGAAAATTGGATACAGAACTTTACGCCGTTCTGCAATTTCCTTCGGAAACTGATCATTCATGCCAATTTTGGTCCCAGCAAGTCTTTTACCCAGGCTTTTAACCATTATTTTATCTTTAAATGAAGCAAATTTGGCAACGATTGGGCGTTCGTACCTCTGCCCTCTCTGTCCGAAGCGGTGAACGCGTTCAAGTTGGATTTTGTCGATAACTTCGCGTGGAATCTGAAGCGCTGTAAGGAGGAACTCTCTAACTATAGATTCAGGAACTTCTCCTTCTTTTTCTTGGATACCTGTAAGTACCAAATTCTCTCTCATGGATCTAGTTTGTATGTCTAGTAAGGTTTCCTTCAGAACGGTGTTCTCCTTTTTAATTCCATTCATTTCGGTTTCAATCTTATTGACTGTCCCTTTTAGCGCGTGTGTTTGCTTCTCCAATGTCGCAGCTTTTTCATCACTCATCTCTAGGCTTGCCTTCAACTCTTTTATATCCTTACTAACTAATTCAAGTATACCCAGTTTGTCATTTATTGATTTTAACAGATCGGTTTCGACCTTTACCATTCCGGGTGGTGAGAATATTAAATCATCAGTGTCTGTAGAAGAGTCACGTTTTCGTTTTGTAATCGGTTCCCCTGTCTTACTCTCCGTCATGTTTGGTTGTTGCCTGTTTTCGTAATATTTGTCGATAAATGTCTCTAGTTTTAGGATTTGTTTTGTGTTATTGTCCAGATTGAAGGTTATCACTCACCAGATTAAGTAGTGCTAATATTTTAGTCTAATTTAGCAGATATTTCGAATATTATGTTTTATCTTGAGGTGCTCTACATAAATCCCTTCAGTCCGCCATTACCCTTACGTTACCTTTACGTCATACGTCACTAAGACATGGATTTGAGACCTAGCACGTGCTTTTTAGTAGATAGTGGGTTTCTCATTTTAAGGAGGGGTGGAGGAGTTGTTGCATGAGAGGAGAAATATGAATTGAATTGGAATGAAAGGAAGTGAATCAATTTGTAGATCTTTTAATTTCTGGACAGTGCAAGGCCTATTTTTCCAGACAAATGCTGCTCATTGTCATGTTGATGTGGGTTGCTTTAGGGCCGTTCCATTTGATTTCTATCACTTTTTGACCACACCTCTTTTGCTTTAAACAAAACTTTCTATACATATTACCTGAATGCCCAACCATTTAAAGGGGAGAGGTGCTCTAAGTTTACCCATTTTTATATACCCCACCCTACCATCACAGTAAAACAGGGATGGGTGGGACCCACTTTTGCAGGCCCACGGATCAGTCAGTCTCAACTTACTGTTGTAAAATAGTAGAATACAGAAGGTGCAATTTTGAAATGTGGTTGTGTATCAGCAGTTGTTCTCTTATGTCAGTCACTGACATTCACTCAATTAGCCCATGCCAGCAAAAACAAGTTAGTCTAGCAGCCAGCTATTTAAACGTATAGTAATCATGGTCGAGGGGGCCCCCATTGATTTTGTTAGCCAGTCTGACTCAGATCTCATATTAAAAACTGCAAATATTTCTCTCCACCATATGGCAAAATGTGTTCAATTGCAGGAAAGGAGCTATAAAACGGCAAAATCTTTCTCTCAGCTATCAAGAGGGGGTCCGCTAAAATGTTTTGCTCACATGGTATGAGAGGGGGGGCAACACATTTTTGCCTAGGGCCCCCAGAACGCTAGAGCCGGCTCTCACTGCATGTGTGGGTATGGATGTGGGTACGCAGACCCGTGAGCCACTGCGGCCCCTCATGATCATTTCAGATTTTGTGGCCCCCACCCCATAAAAGTTGCCCATCCCTGCTGTAAAAGATAAACAGTTGAGTTTGATATCATCGACAAACAGTGTTGTAAAACTATTAAAAATGTAAAATAAAGGGATTCAAAATAATATCATTTTTTAACCTTTAACATCGATTATCAAGAAAAGCGTTAAATATAGATATTTTTCATTTTCGCATATGTTGTAGCTTAGAGCCTGTTTAACATCATCTGAGGTGTTTGCATTGTGCCGGCCATCAGTTGAGACACCGCATGCTCTTAGATACAGGGTGGGTGTCATGTTTTGGCTGATAAATACAATTTGAAATGTCAACTTTCAAATGGTAGCACAAAGGTGGTTGGAGGTCCACACATCAGAGAATGTTGACTTGGATGAGAATATCAGCCGTTTTAAATTATACTGTCAATCTTCCATAGGAAGCCTATTGAAGTCATAGAAAAATATATAATAGAATAGGCATTCCCCTTTTAAGTTGACATTTGACGGTAGGTGGACTGGCGGCCATCTTTGTGGTAGTAATTGGAAGTAAACATTTCAATTCAATGTACATTTCAATGATGTACCAGCTAAATTGCAGTGGTCTGAAGTAGAGTTGGGCGGTCTCCTGATTTTCATATTATAATACAGTCCTTCTCACATCCTGGGATTTACAGTATTATTAGCTTAGTACACAAGGGGGCACCAAAAAAAAAAGATAAGGCCATTGGCTGTCTATTACCAGAATGCTAACAAAAGTAATAGCACATTTGCATGGACGCTGGTACCTAAATATGCTAACAAGCGCAAACGAAAATAAACAAATTGCAAAGACAGGCAAACCAGCTCATAAAGTTATACATGTATAGGTAGGAGCTACCGAATGCGAATGTCATTTTTGGTGAGTTTGGACATTTACAAGCGAATGTGAACGTGAGACATTGTGCAAATGAAAAAAGTTTTGACGCACGCTAGTCTGAAGGAAGAACAGTACAGGCTCTGAAGCAGCATGTGTACACGCTGTGTCTGTGTGGCGTCTGGAGTTGCTAGGGCAATGGGCCTGCCTGCTCTGCTTGGAGAAGAGGGGGAGGAGCAGACAGGAGAAAAATGCAAGGAAATCAAGCATTGGCAGCTGTACAGATAACTCATCCAAAGGGCTTGGCCTTCTCAACCACGGCAGAAAGCGAACAATATATGATGCCCCGTCACCTTGTTAACCTTTTCATGCATGAGTTCCAAATATCTCTAACGGTCGCCCCAGCACTCGCTGTTCCAAAATATGATTGTTACGCAACAGGAAAGTTAACCTGCGCTGCCCTCAAACCAAGATACGCTACCTGCTAATGATCTATAGGCTATGTTTCAACTTGTTTTTTTCAAAAAGTTTTATTTTCTAACAACAGTTTGAATTGAGGTGTGTTCCGCCTCATTAATTCAAATAGAAGTAGCCCATTTCACTGTTGTGGACAATTTTATGTTTGAGGCTTTACTGAGCCGGACAAACTTATCTCTTCAATCAGAGCCCAAGCACTTCCCCAGTGTTTCCCCAGATCAAGTATGCAGATATTTGCTCAGTCTTGTACAAACTTTTTACACAGGGCACATTTTGTGGCCTGCGCTCGCATTGCCTTCATTGTTGTTTTCCTTACAAATAATAACTTTGGACATATTTGCCAGCTATGTGTGGCGCCATGTTTGTTGACATTATACAATGTATTCGGAGTGTCACGTAAATGTCTGTCAGACCAAATATGTTTATAACAAATTGAGGTTATGCTTTCTGTCAGCCGAGAGTTAGCTAAATATGATCGCTTGTGTTACATCAATCTTTCCTTAATTAGCGCTAGGTCTAATGTAGCCTACATTTTCCGGTTTGGATGATTGTGTTATGCTGTCGCTACTTCTGTGAATGTCTGAACATTGCATCCAAAAATAAACTGTTCACATTCTGGACATAGCGTTGTAAAGACTGTGTTTGTGCAAAATGTTTCTGTGTAAAAACAGGGTGACCAGCTCAAACGCTGACTGTTGCGTCAATCGAAACTGGAAGTTCTGAATAACCATTCTAATCACATCGGTGTGAGCGTACGCTGCAGGGACCATTGTAGAATAACCACACCAATTTGTTGGTACATGTCAAAGGGTTAATACAGGCACTTGCTCAGATGCAGTGCATTCGGAAATTATGCAAACCCCTTGACTTTTTCCACATTTTCTTACAGTACAACTAGAGGTCGATCAATTAATCGGCACGGACGATTTAACTAGGGCCGATTTCAAGTTTTCATAACAATCAGTAATCGCCATTTTTGGTCGCCGATTACATTGCACTCCACAAGGAGACTGCTGTGCAGTAAGGAGCCAAGGTAAGTTGCTAGTTAGCTTTAAACTTATCTTATAAAAAAACAATAAATCTTAACATAATCACTAGTTAACTACACATTGCTGATGTTATTACTAGTTTAACTAGTTTGTCCTGTGTTGCATATAATCAATGTGGTGCCTGTTAATTTATCCTCGAATCACAGCCTACTTCGCCAAACAGGTGATTTAACAAGTGCATTTGCGAAAAAAGCACTGTTGTTGCACCAATGTACCTAACCATAAACGTCAATGCCTTTCTTAAAATCAATACACAAGTATATTGTTTTTAAACCTGCATATTTAGTTAAAAGAAATTCATGTTAGCATGCTATATTAACTAGGGAAGTTGCGTCACTGCTCTTGCGTTCTGTGCAAGCAGAGTCAGGGTATATGCAGCCGTTTGGGCCGCCTGGCTCGTTGCAAACTGTGTGAAGACCATTTCTTCCTAACAAAGGCCGTAATTAATTTGCCCGAATTTTACATAATTATGACATAACATTGAGGGTTGTGCAATGTAACAGCAATATTTAGACTTAGGGATGGCATCCGTTCGATAAAATACGGAACGGTTCTGTATTTCACTGAAAGAATAAACTTTTTGTTTTCGAAATGAAAGTTTCCGGATTTGACCATATTAATGACCTAAGGCTCGTATTTCTCTGTTTATTATAATTAAGTCTATGATTTGATAGAGCAGTCTGACTGAGCGGTGGTAGGCAGCAGCAGGCTCGTAAGCATTCATTCAAACAGCACTTTCCTGCGTTTGCCAGCAGCTCTTCGCAATGCTTGAAGCACAGCGCTGTTTATGACTTCAAGCCTATCTACTCCCGAGATTAGGCTGGCAATACTATAGTGCCTATAAGAACATCCAATAGTCAAAGGTAAATGAAATACAAATGGTATAGACAGAAATATTCCTATAATAACTACAACCTAAAACTTCTTAACTGGGAATATTGAAGACTCATGTAAAAAGGAACCACCAGCTTTCATATGTTCTCATGTTCTGAGCAAGGAACTTAAACGTTAGCTTTATTACATGGCACATATTGCACTTTTACTTCTCCAACACTGTGTGTTTTTGCATTATTTAAACCAAATTGAACATGTTTCATTATTTATTTTAGACTAAATAGATTTTATTTATGAATTATATTAAGTTAAAATAAAAGTTCATTCAGTATTGTTGTAATTGTCATTATTACAAAAATATATTTAAAAATCAGCCATTAATCGGTATCGTTTTTTTTTTTGGTCCTCCAGTAATCGGCATCGGCGTTGAAAAATCATAATCGGTCATCCTCTAATTACAACCTTATTCTAAAATGGATCAAATACATGTTTCCCATCATAAATCTACACACAATACCCCATAATGACAAAGCAAAAACAGGTTTTTATAAAAATATGGCACATTTTCAGGTCTCTCCAGAGATGTTCGAACGGGTTCAAGTCTGGGCTCTGGCTGGGCCACTCAAGGACATTCAAAGAAGCCACTCCTGCATTGTCTTGGTAGGGTTGTTGTCCTGTTTGAAGGTGAACCGTTGCCCCAGTCCGAGATCCTGAGTGCTCTGGAGCAGATTTTTATCAAGGATCTCTCTGTACGTTGCTCTGTTCATCTTTCCCTCAAACCTGACTAGTTTCCCAGTCCCTGCCGCTGAAAAACAACCCCACAGCATGATGCTGCCACCAGCATAATTCACAGTAGGGATGGTGCCAGGTTTCCTCCAGACGTGACGCTTGGCATTTAGGCCAAATGGTTAAGTCTTAGTTTCATCAGACCAGAGAATCTTGTTTCTCATAGTCTGAGAGTCCTTTAGGTGCCTTTTGTCAAACTCCAAACGGGCTGTCATGCCTTTTACTGAGGAGTGACTTCCATCTGGCCATTGGTGGAGTGCTGCTGAGATGGTTGTCCTTCTGGAAGGTTCTCCCATCTCCACAGAGGAACTCTGGAGCTCTGTCAGAGTGACCATCGGGTTCGGCTCCCTGACCAAGGCCCTTTTCTCCCGATTGCTCAGTTTGGCCAGGCGGCCAGCTCTAGGATGCTTCTTGCTGGTTCCAAACTTCTTCCATGTAATAATGATGGAGGCCAATGTGTTCTTGGGGACCTTCAATGCTACAGAAATGTTTTGGTACCCTTCCCCAGATCTGTTCCTCGACA
Source organism: Salvelinus namaycush (assembly GCF_016432855.1). Taxonomy (NCBI): domain Eukaryota; kingdom Metazoa; phylum Chordata; class Actinopteri; order Salmoniformes; family Salmonidae; genus Salvelinus; species Salvelinus namaycush. The sequence goes on from NC_052321.1 coordinate 28,415,676, forward strand.
CAATCCTGTCTCGGAGCTCTATGGCCTTTCCTTCAACCTCATGACATGGTTTTTGCTCTGACATGCACTGTCAACTGTGGGACCTTTATATAATGTGTGCCTTTCCAAATCATGTCCAATCAATTGAATTTAACACAGATGGACTCCACTCAAGTTGTAAAAACATCTCAAGGATGATCAATGGAAACAAGATGCACCGGAGCTCAATTTGAGTCTCATAGCAAAAGGTCTGAATACTTATGTAAATTAGGTATTTCTGTTTTATTTTTATAAAAATGTGCAAATATGTCTAAAAACCTGTTTTTGCTTTGTCATTATGGGGTATTGGGTGCAGATTAAGGAAACATTTATTTAATAAATTTTAGAATAAGGCTGTAACGTAACAAAATATGGAAAAGGGGAAGTGGTCTGAATACTTTCCGAATGCACTGTATGCCCATTGTATTTAAATGTTTGAAATGACATCCACCTGTATTCAAGAGTATGCTGTGTGTCAACTGATGGCAGGCACAACACAAACACCTCAGATGGCAAATAGGGTCTAACATACAATGTGAAAAACGGAGTTGACGCGTTTTTAGCAAATTGATGTTAAAAGTAAAATTAATTATATTTTCTTTATTTAAAAATTTTTTTTCAAGGAATTGTTAGTGTTTGTAAGCTTTTAAAATATATCCAAATCAATTGTGTATATTTTCCAGTGATGAAGACATGGATGTCTCATGGTAGAGTGGTGTATGCAAAATGGGCAAACTTTAAGCACCTCAATCTTAGGGCTGGGTGGTGTAACGTATTTTACTATATACCGGTATTGATGCACGGACCGGTTTGGGTTTTTACTTGATGTTCTATAACACTATTTGAATGTTTGGTTTATTAAATGTGATATGCGATGTGTGTCGTATATTTTTATAGTTATCCCTCTCCGCACTCTCTCTCCATGCTGCTTTCCAGACCTAGCCCCGCTCCCTGTCACTCAATAAGTGCATTTGTTCTTGCTTGACTACGAGACACTTGCGTTCAGTCTGCATGGTCAATGCAGCCGATGCAACAATGTTGATAACAATGATGCTGTTTCTACTTTGCTTCTTACTAATATAAATCCACAAGCATTCTATAATTACACTTAATTTGTGTTTCTTGCCTCTACAATCTGCTAGTTTGTCTTAGCCAGTTTTAGCTAAATCGTGTTAGCCGCTAATGCTAATCGGTAGTTAGTTGGCAAGCTAGCTAATAAATATACTGAGTCATAGCAAATGTAGCTAGCTAATACAGCCTAATACCTGTGATGGTGTTGGCCTAAATCAGCATGTTTGTGCAACAGTATCTTCAATATTAAATAGGAATATGTTGGCTACATGAAGAAACATTTTCATTCGTTTTCATGTCAAACAACAAGTGTATTCAAAGTGCCCACTATTATTTATATTCTAACTATTTATGGGTTGCATGTTTCGTCACAAATTCCACTATTGTGCCTAATCCTTATTGTGGCTAGCTTCGCAACACATAACCCGGTCCGGTTGAGCCTCACTAGCTGGCTGCATAAAACGTTAGTTTGGGCAACAGGGTTAAGTAGCTGGCTAGCTATTTATTTTCATGAACTGTAGTTCAATTTCAATAGGCAACCTAGCTAGTACTTACTCACACTGATTCAATCAAATCATTGCTAAGTATAATGAAAATGACTGCAGTTTCTACTGGTCATTGTTTTCAGGTTGGTTGTATTGGAGTTAGCTAGGTACCAAGCTAAAGCTAGCTACCCCAGAAGTTGCAGTATAACAAATGATGCTTTATTATCAACGCGGTATTGTAAACACATCGTTCGTGGCCGGTGTTTGCAGACTTTTTTTGTACAGCTTTGACAGTGCTACTGTATCTTTTTTGACACGCATAGACCCAAACGGCGTTCCATAGTATGTATGTCGTGAAGCTAATAGCAGTGACACGATTACTGTGTAACTTACTGTGCAACATCTGAAAAGTAGCGCACTTGGTAGTGTGTACTGTTGCTTGACCAGTCGGCGAAAGCCAACATCACCCACGACAGAACGGTTGTCAAGGGCAATGAATTCCATTATATTGGCTTTAATGGATTTTGCCTTTCAGTCTCTTTCAAATGACTGCTTGACTTGTTGACTGCTCGATCCACACAGCAGACATTGTGGGCTAAGTTAGGAATGCTGTGTAGCGCAAAATTTTACGTTGCGTACCTACGTTATATAGGTATGCACGTCAGCTTTGACATCGGTTTTCCACATCGGCGTTAAACTAGACATCGGGCCAATGCTGGAATTTTTTAGCTAATATCAGCCAATTCCGATATGTTCACCGATATATCGTGCATCCCTAATTGATGCCCAACTGAGCATTTACTCAATGCATTGTCAATGAGCGCTGAAGATTTCATCAAAAGTGCGTTACATTGGTTTGGAAATACAATGCCAGTGTGTAAATGATCTCAAATGAGTGCAGGAAATGCAGAAATTGATATTTTTGTTTTATACTGTTCAATTCAACATGAACCAATCAAAATGGAGAAAGACCCATTGAAATCACTTTGTTTCCACCCTAGGGTCGCGCAGTACTCAAAGCAAATTTATTCCAAAACATAAAATACTGTGATACCGTCAAAAAATTGAAAAATACAGTGCTATATTTTGTCCATATCGTCTAGCCCTACTCAATCTCCTCAAATGTTTTGGCATTCAGGTCCAAACAGTAACTTTCTGACTACTTCTACCAAGGGCAAATATGTAAGGCAAGTTTCGTTCAATCAAAAGGGCTGCGGTCAAAAGTGATTGAAATTAAATGGAACGACACTTTAGTAAGCTGTTGAAGGGCAGAGCGAGTGCATGTGTAGCACCTGATTGTGATACCTCCAGAAATATGGACGTTCTTCGGTTTATGAAACCGTCTGCATTATTCAATGATATTGAGTTACCAGGTTTCTGGCGTAACTCAAAAGGTAATTTGTGAGCAGCAAAAAAACATTGGATAGAAGTAAAGACTCAGAGCTACAAAATGGTATATCATAGACTGCAGTTGAGGAACAATGGGAAAGTAATTCTGCTTTCATAGTTGATTGACTTGTAACCCAACTTTTGAGAAAATGGAACACCTACTGCAGAGCTCTTTGTCTACACCCATTCAGCATCATTCACACCCTCTTAAAACCTGTTGAGGATAGAGGGCGCTATTTACACTTTGGGGGAAAATCGTGCCCAATTTAAACGGCCTCGTACTCTATTCATGCTCGTACAATATGCATATTATTATTACTATTGGATAGAAAACACTCTCTAGTTTCTAAAACCGTTTGAATTTTGTCTGTGAGTAAAACAGAACTCATTTGGCAGCACACTTTCTGACCAGGAAGTGGAAAGTCTGAAAATGATGCTCTGTTCAAGGGCCTGCCTATAAATGGGCATGATACGTATGAGTATACATGCACGTCATACACCTTCCCCTAGATGTCAAGATGAAGTGAGAGAAGAAAGGAAGTGTTTATCTTGGTCTGAGGTAGAATATATCCTCTTGGCACGACGAGTCATCCATTTCCTGTTTTCTGGAAAGCGCGAAGGTGGACCTGGAATTGCCTTCTGAAAAGCCGTCGTTATAGGCGACTACTATCTCCGGCTTTGATTTTATTTGATACATGTCACAATATCATCGTAAAGTATGTTTTTTCAATATAGTTTTATTAGATTTTTGAAATTTATTCGGGACGTTAGGCGTGTTGCATTGTGTGCCTTTGATCAGAAAGGAGAGCTTCGCGCCACTTGGCCAGTGTGCTTGCTAATTCAAGAGGGAAAAACGATGTTCTAAATCCAAACACCGACTGTTCTGGACAAAGGACCCCTTGTTCAACATTCTGATGGAAGTTCACCAAAAGTAGGACCCATTTTGTGATGCTATTTCATATATCTGTCGAACTGTATACTAGTAGTTTTGCGCCCAGGTTTTGGCCACTCTCTCGCTATAACATAAGCCTTATGTCGTAATGAAGATATTTTTTGAATTCTAACACTGCGATTGCATTAAGAACTAGTGTATCTATCATTTCCTATACAACATGTATTTTTTTGTAATGTTTATGAATAGCTATTTGGTCAGAATAGGTGAGAGTCTAATAGAAATATCCGCACATTCTGGGAAAAAGAAGCTACGTTAGCATAATGGATAACCACTGATTTCAGCTCTAAATATGCACATTTTCGAACAAAACATAAGTGTATGTATAACCTGATGTTATAGGACTGTCATCTGAGGAAGGTTTATGAAGGTTAGTGAAAATTAATATATTTTGCTGGTTTATTCGCTAACGCTAACGTGCCTATTGCTATCGCTAACGTGCCTTGATGAATGAATGCGGAAGTGTGGTAGGCTATTGTAGTAAGCTAATATAATGCTATATTGTGTTTTCGCTGTAAAACACTTAAAAAATCTGAAATATTGTCTGGATTCACAAGATGCTTGTCTTTCATTTGCTGTACACGATACATTTTTCAGAAATGTTTTATGATGAGTATTTAGGTATTCCACGTTGGTCTCTATAATTACTCTGGCTGCTTCGGTGCTATTTTTGACGGTAGCTGTGATGGTAGCTGCAATGTAAAACTGATTTATACCTCAAATATGCACATTTTTCGAACAAAACATAGATTTATTGTGTAACATGTTATAAGACTGTCATCTGATGAAGTTGTTTCTTGGTTAGTTTGGTTGGTTCTTGGTTAGTTAGGTTGGCTTTGTGCATGCTACCTGTGCTGTGAAAAATGTCTGTCCTTCTTTGTATTTGGTGGTGAGCTAACATAAATATACGTGCTGTTTTTGCTGTAAAATATTTAAAAAATCGGACATGTTGACTGGATTCATAAGATGTGTATCTTTCATTTGCTGTATTGGACTTGTTAATGTGTGAAAGTTAAATATTTCAAAAAAATATTTTTTGAATTTCGCGCTCTGCCTTTTCAGTGGAATGTGGGAGGAGTTCCGCTAGCGGAACGCCTGGGCCAGACAGGTTAAGCCTTAGTCCCACCCATCTCTTTAAGGGTTCACATGTGAGGCCATGTGCTAAACAGAGTGAAAAGTGTAGTAAACAACCAACGATTAAGACTAAAAGTAGTAGCCTACAAAAAGGAAAAACTCCAGGTAAAAATAAACTATCTAGTACTTGGCCTATATCCTAATCTAACTTTTTTGCTGGTCATGTTGTTGTTCACATTACTGTCTCTTGTATATATAAAAAAAAACACAAATCAAAGTATTTGTCACATGCACAGGATACAGAAAGTGTCAACTGTACAGTTGAATGGTTACTTGCATATGTGCATAGTAGCAATATCAAAAAGTGTCCAGATCAAAATATTTTATAGATATTAGATGATGCTTACCCAGACACACAGATCATACATGTAACATTAGCTAGTGAGCCAGCCAGCTAATATTAGCAAGCTAACAGTACGCTTTAAGTTGGAGTCTTTTGTTTAGACAGCTAGCTAGCTAGCTAAATAATGAACTATAATCCCAATCCATGGAGTACTAGCAATACAAACCGATTTTTATTGCTTTCTGGCGAAATTAGACATTTATATCTGAAAATGTAGCTAGACTCTTACCTGTATACATGGATGAACGCTTCACGGCAGACTGCAACCCTTTTCATTAAATATCACGTACTTTGTCATTTCCGTTTTGTTTGTACAGCTTTCTTGTACAAGTCACTCTGGTTCACACTGACCGTGTGCAATGCCTATGTCATCTGATCTTTCTCTCTCTTTGTCACGGATGCCATGGTTGCTTTTAGTTTGAAGATGTAATCCAGAGAAACACTTTTGCAGTTCTCCATGATATCGTTCAAGAAAGCTGCAGTAGAAAGGATTATCTACATGTACAGAGCAGATCATGTTATAAACAGAAGGTGCTACAAGGCAGACCAATCCGAACTCATCTCTCGGCATGTCCAGTCCATTCATTAGCGGGAAGGTTTCTGTTTTACGAGAATCGTAATTTTACAATTATATTCGTATTTACAGATGGCATACATGTTTGTTATTAAGGCACATGAAAGTTCACATGTTCCAGAAGGCATTTCTGCCCAAAAACGCATTTTGATCAACAGCAAAAAAAAGTTCACGTTCAAATGGCTCTTCTGTGAAGTAGTAACCTGCGACGTCAAATCACATTTTATTTATCACATGCTCCGAATACAACAGGTGTAGACCTTACAGTGAAATGCTTACTTACTAGCCCTCATGCAGTTTTAAGAAAAATACTAACAAAAAAAGAAATAAAAGTAACAAATAATTAAAGAGCAACAGTGAAATAACAATAGCGAGGCTATTTACAGGGGGTACCGGTACAGTCAATGTGTAGGGGCACCGGGTTAGTCGAGGTAATATGTAGGTGGAGTTATTAAAGTGACTATGCATAGATACTAGCAGAGAGTAGCAGCAGCATAAAGGGGGGACACACTACTTGTTTCAATATTTTTATAAAATAATTGCCTGCACGTTTGGTTAGATTTTGGCTTGGCTACTTTGAAGCAAGGTAAGACCTGCATCATAATATGTAGTAAAACATTCAGGTTTTAAACAATTATGTATATGTTTTCAAAATGCATACTGCCTCCAGCTCATTGCAAAGCGGTGTGCGACACGCTGAAGCCTGCCTAGTTGTCTATGCACTTGAATGGCGAATGGGAAGCGTGCTTCAATTACCAGTTTAAAAAAATAAAATAGTACCTCCTTTTAATCGTGGCCATTTTTTTATTTTATTATTATAATTTTTTGTACACGCGCAATTGCCTTTAGAATGGTTTTACTCAATGATTGGGCTTATTAAAGCACATTTTACTCCAGCAGTAACAACCATTGTTGTGAGCTGTATCAGCAGCTCTCGTGCTACATCGACATATTTCAGTCAATGAACAGGCTAAAGTGCCATATATCGCACGCTTTTTGTTCTTCTCCCAGACAATTGGCCGGGGGCAATTTTATTACCAGCTAATGGAAACACTGGTATACAAATATTACTGTATTGTAAAGAAGCAAATCTTGATTCATATCTCACGTCACGTACACTACACCCGTAGGTAGTGTACGACTCTACCCCTAGATTTGAACCCCCTCCGAGCAGTGGAATGTAAAGAGAATTGTCTCTTCAAGCCAAATGCTCACACAGGAAAAATCTTAGCTCACATCTCTCCTGTTTGTGTTTCAAGCCCTAATGTTTGTATGAATCCATCTTCCTAGGAAGGAAGGCTACTTTTGATTAGCATGACCAGGAGTGTGTTACGACATTATGTGCACAAGGGATGTAATGCAGTAGGCCTTCTCCCGCCTCTCATCCCTCCTTCCACCCCCACCGGGACCAGAATTGACTGTGTGGCTTCAAGGCTGCTTAAACCAACTTTCCTATTTTGTTAGATATTTTATTTTGGCGTTATTAACTTTGGTCATCGATCCTGGAAGGAACTTTGGTCAACTATTACCAGGGCTGGCTAGCATTTGTATGTAGGTCTACCTAAGTTTGGATGCGAGGAAAAAATATGTTTAAGCTCGATTGCTAAAATGGATTAATTGATAACTAATAACCTTGGCATAAAGGTTTGCCAAGAGTGTGGCTGCAGAGCAAAGGGCACCAGTTTGAGTTGTTGCTGCAGTGGAGAGAGTTTACACTGGTATGAGTGGAGAAAACGGAACTCTGACAGGAACTGTCTTGTGACGGAGACCAATAGCCTATTTGACATCACTTGAATAGGCAATCTCTTTGTAAACGTTTTGTAAATGTTCAGTCATCAAGCGTCATTTGGCATTTCCTCTCTCATTCCTAGCTCAATGACTACTACAATTGATCACAATTAACAGGAGGGGGTAAATACATGTTCGCAACCAAACCCAGTGGCGCTGGCCTATGGAGGATCAAACCTGCCATAATTATAAATAAATGCACACACAAATAGATAAATACATGGATGAGTAAATGCACACCAATAGATCAATAATTATTTAAAAAATGTGATCCCACTAATTCATTTTATTAATTGATATTATTTATTGCTGTATTTCTTCTTCCAATATGATAATAAGAGGGTGTCAAGAAAACAGACTACATGACCAAAAGTGTGTGGGCACCTGCTCGTCGGCCAGCTCATTTCAAAATCATGGGCATTAACATGGAGTTGGTCTCCCCTTTTGTTGCTAACAGCCTTCACTCTTCTGGGAAGGCTTTCCACTAGATGTTGGAACATTGCTGCAGGGATTTGCTTTCATTCAGCCACAATCTGAAGTCCTCTGGCAACTTCCTTAAAATGGTTAAGAACTAACGCGTTCACTTTTGTGTCTGTTGTAGCAGCTAGCTGACCCAATTTTTTTAAATGAATGCCTCCACACTGAAAAGCAGTTAATCTGGAGAGGCAATGTTTTCAGCAGCGTTAGCCAGCACCGCCAATTCTCTGGCTACCGCTCGTCTGATTGCAGTCATACTACATGCCAGAAGAACTGGGCTACTGTAGCTATCTACTGGTTGGTCTCTCAAGTATGTGTAGTTTTACTTTTTGGACCATCAGAGCCAGGCAAAAGCAATCTAGCAACACGCCGTGACAACCAATGGTGTGTTAGATACCACCCACAGACATTTGACACCCCGTCATTATCATACAGACATGAAAAGTGTAAATAATTAGATAATAGATCAATAATTGAATACATACAGGTATGTAGAGAGAAAGACATTTAATTTTGGTCAGTTTTCGTATTTCCTTGCTCTATTTATGTGTCAATTTTTTCATTATTTGTTTATTTCTAAGTATGGCAGGTTTGGTCCTCCATACTGGCGTCATCATTCGGTTAATAAACTCACCCCTGTGAGGGTGCGCCGTGCCACAGAGAAAGACGTCTCGCGGTCAAACTCCCTCCTTTCTCTCTTCCTCCCAGCCTTTAATATGTTACTAGTAGGATCTGTAAAGTGCTACCCTCAGCACACTTTGACCTTTGTCGTTTCCGGTGGCCCAGTGGAATGTTCTTATCTAATCAGAGAGCCATCAGACTGCAGCCAGAGCAGAGCACAGGGAGAGGGCTGGATACATTTGCTACACTACAGTAGCCGTAACAGTCCCTACAGTAGCTACCTGCCTGGCCTGCTGTAGGGGAAAGGTGAGGCCACAGCATGAGCCTGGTACTGTAGCCTGGCCACGTGGTCACTCACTCACTGTTTGACCTGAAAGAGGTGTGACCCATCATATGCACTGACTGACCACACACAAAATACTGACTTTCTGCCTCTGTCATATGTATGGGGCCTTTTTAATGTGGTGCTAGTTAGTTATAACCATAGTGCGTTTTAGTTTATGGTAATCTGGGATTGAGTTTTCAGTTGGTATCTTTATAGACTCTCTGTAACAGATTTGCATTTTTTGCTTCTCTCCAATACCTATTGATTGTGGTTGGGTATCCTTGGCTATTATCATTTGTTCAACTCTAACTAGTAGGATAAGTCCTGTCAAAATCATCTGTCAGTGAAGCCAATGGGATACGGAGGTTGTAAATGGTTATTCAAGAGTTTAATATCCTGTTGTTTTTGGGGTGTGTTGGGTTCCCAGGCCCTCCTGCCGTTGTCTTTTATCAAGCAAATGTATTTATAAAGCCCTGTCACAAAGTGCTACACAGAAACCCAACCTAAAACCCCAAACAGCAAGCAATGCAGATGTAGAAGCACAGTGGCTAGGAAAAACTCCCTAGAAAGGCATGAACCTAGGATGAAACCTAGAGGTGGAACCAGGTTCTGAGGGGTGGCCAGTCCTCTTCTGGCTGCGCCAGGTCAAGATTATAACAGTACATGGCCAAGATGTTCAAATGTTTGTTTTTATGACTTGTCTGCTCAAATGATTTTGTCTTTCTCTGACACCTCAAACTCTGTCTTCCTCTCGCTGGTTCTCTCTTTCTCTCCCTCTCTTACTTACTGACAGTTGTGAGAGAGTCACATCACGGTCGGTTATAAAGTGTGTGTTCAAGCAGTGGTCATGGAATGTGTTCATTATATAGGGGTGCCATTGCACACAGACAGAACATGGTTAGACATAACCATGGGTTCATGGTTATATCTAACCATGTTCTGTCTGTGTGCAATGGCACCCCTATATTCAGAGGCAACATGGTTGTGTTGTTCAATTTCTCTCTATATGTGGAGGTAGTTGATGCCATGGTCTTGTTGCAGTCCCACCCTAACTATGTCTCTCTCTCTCTGCAGTGACAGTTATGCGCGTGTGAGAGCAGTGGTCATGACTCGGGATGACTCCAGCGGTGGGTGGCTGCCTCTGGGAGGCGGGGGCCTCAGCTGCGTTACCGTCTACAAAGTCAGCCAGACAGCGGGCAGCAACAGCAGCACCACAGACCCAAACACCACCACCACCAACCCCACAGCAGACTTCCTCATCAAGGGGGAGCGGCTGAAAGACAAATCGGTAAAGGTCCAACTGGCTTTGTAAACACACACACCGAGCACAATTCTCCCCATTTTAAGATATATGACATGTAGCCTACGATTCTTATAAAACTATACCAACCTTCCACTCAAGGGGTTACACACTCTTTATACACACCTCACACTCCTCACCTTGCAACTCTCGCTCACTCTGAGGACCTCACCCACACCTAACACTCGCCGCTCACAATGGAGTGCAAGTATGTTCGCTATGTACTATGCACCGACTCAGCCTGTGACGCAACAACCACTGAGGGGGTCGTGGGATGAGATCAACACACACACACACACACACACACACACACACACACACACACACACACACACACACACACACACACACACACACACACACACACACACACAGAGGAAGTGGTCGTCTGTCTTTCTTCCACTGCAAGGCAGGTATCTGTAAATAGGAGCAGGGCTGACTGAGTGTGTGATACATGCTGACATGATCAGAGAGAAGAGAAGGACAGACTGCTCAGGAGAAGAGAATGAGGGATGTAGGAAGTTAAACGATAAACTATATCCGAGGGAAAAGGAAGGGAATGAAGGAAAGAAATGAACGGATGTATAGTCATGCTCTGAGCACTGCTTCAATTCATATATATATATATTCCTATGCTCTTGTCCTAACACTCTGATACCCTTCCTTTCTCTTTTTTCATGTTAAACAAATATATTTCCCTTGACAAGAATTAAGAGATGACTGAATTAATTCAGTGTTGCGCATACGTGGCTCCCTTCCCTTCAAGTGTAACTGTCTATTCTGAGCCTGGGCCACTGTGCAACATGGAGAGTGATTCTGGTGATGTCACCCATCCCAGTGGCTTGTTAAAGCGGGAGGTCCAAACCGCCGTTTTACTAGAGACAATCCTTCCGCCTCAGACTGACACTCATAGTTCCCACACCGTGTGTGTTTACGCGGTGGGACAGGGCGTGCTCTCGGAGTGTTGTACAGTCAGACCTACAGCACGTCTTCAGTTCAGATGTTTGGGTGGCTCATGTAGTAAAACATGGCTTCCCCGGCTACCACAACAAACACCCCACCATATGTAGGCTGTTTGGGGCATGCCACCCAGTGCCAGGGTGTCAGCTGGCATTACCCACTGTGCCACCAGCAGATTGAGGACACCAGAGAGAGAGAGGCACAGAGAAACGCATCGAGGGAAGGAAGAGGGTGGAACATGGGAAGAGTTGGAGACAGAGCCAGAGAACAAGAGAAAGAAGGGAGCAGTGAAAGAGATGGAGAGGAGGGAAAAAAGAGAGAAGGATGAGAGAGCGAAATGGCCAGTCAAATTGCAAGAGGTAGTGGGACAAAACATTTGACGGAAAGAGAGAGGGAGTGGGAAAGAGGGAGAAGAGGTGGTGACTGCAATGTTGGAGGGGGATCTGGCTATCAGTGCAGTGATGCGGTACAGAGTGTACTGATGAGTCAGCTGGCTCCTGATATAGCCACCAATGGGCCTCCTCTCTCTGTTCTCTCTCTGTTCTCTCTCTGTGGTCTCTCTCTCTTTGTGTGTGTGTGTTAAAGAACACAGCTTTAATTGGCTGCTGAATTACCAGGTCTCAGATTATAACAGCTCTCTCTTTTTAACTCTTTACATTCTGAGCCATATACGGGTTGAAAATGGCAGATTTGGCTACTAATAAGTGCCTAAATTGGAACAGAGTGGCTGTAAAGTAACATGATATGCATGGCGTCAGAGCTCTGGCTGTGCGCTTCCCAGCGCTGTATGGGTTCTGAACTTGAGGACCATGTGCGACAAGAAGCTGTCACCTTCCCTCCCTGTAATTGGGCAACTTTTGCCATTTTTTTGTTAAAGTTCGGGGAATACTGTAAATAAGAGGACCATGTGTTTTGAAAGATGAGACGCTGTGGATTATAATAAATACCTTTTTGATGTCATACGAGCAAGCCAAACACCCGTGAGTCCAAATGGGCTCTTCACATTTCCAAATCATAAAACCCATGTCATATACAGTGTCAACGTTTATGATCACTATGTTTGTACAGTTACAAGATGACATGTTGTCAAACCCTGGGTTGTTCTGAACAGAGTGAGCCTATGTTTGTTTGTTGTGAAGACAATTTGGCGCGGCACACGCACCTGAATACACTCATGACCCCTTTCTATATACGCACCAACATTACGGTCTGTTTCTCTGAGCTGCCTTGTGCAAGCCTAGCACTGTCAGATCCTATTTTAGAACTTTGCTAGTCATGTCAAAAAGCTTTGAAATCATGCCCGCCTGACCCAGATTGAGATTTTTACTTGACCATTTTGGGATTGCGTAAACTACAAAAGTAATTCGGTGATGCAGGGATGTGTTTTTAAATGAAACAATTACAAGTGTGCTTGCTCTGCTTCCTCAGCGGCACAGCTAGGAGCGCTCAAAGAAGTACCTTATAGTTGAAGACTTCGTGTGAGTCATAAGTGCAGTGAAATTGCTTAGGAACTGTGCACATTTTGGAGAGGTGCGTGCCACTTGGAGACTCCAGTTAGCCCTCTCACTCAAACCTTTGTATATGTTATGTTATGTTGCACCTACCCCCACATTTTCATTGAATAGTCTTATCATGTTATCCAGAGTATTTTCAGATTTTGTTATCAACAACTGTTGCAAGAAGTACAATAAATAAAATCAACAGAGTAATGTTTTGATTCAAGTGAACTGTTGCGTACTCACCTTTTGGTGTAATAATTTTCCCATTATCTCCAAATTGTTCCCTTTCAATTGCTACAATGGTTATGCATATGCTTGTCATATTTCTTCTGTAAGAAATATTTCAATTTGCACGAATGTAAAGGGTTTTAAGCTGTTTGACTCCTAATACAGCATTTCTTTCTCCACTGCTAGATTTATCCTAACTTCCTATGTCTGTCTATTATTTGTGTAGCCTGCCTAATAGGCTACTTTTGTATTGGAGTGTTTTAAGAAAGATAAAAAGTCAACCTTCCTTAACCAACGTAGTTCTTAAAGCTAGAATACTTAGTTAATACTTAGACTTAGAATTAATATTATTGGGTGTATATTATTGGGTGTTATATTCTCCAAGAATCAATGGGTATGCATATACACCCCTGCCCCCATATGTACACTACCGTTCAAAAGTTTGGGGTCACTTAAAAATGTGCTTTTCTTTCGAAAACAAGGACATTTCTTGGTCCATTTAAAATAACATTAAATTGATCAGAAATACAGTGTAGACATTGCTAATGTTGTAAATGACTATTGTAGCTGGAAACGGCTGATTTTTTTTAAATTAAAAAAAAACATTTTTTTTATGGAATATCTACATAGGCGTACAGAGGCCCATTATCAGCAACCATCACTCACTGCTTTATTATTGTTTCAATTAAGGACTCTAGCTTTAACTGATAAATTAATTAAAATAATAGATCATACGAGCTAAGAGGACTCAGCCCCAGGTACTCTGTGCATCGGAAGTTGTTTTTGGAATGAGTTTTTAGATGGCATTGCTGCTTGGTAGATTACCAAAGGGATAACTAAATGGATGGATGTGGTATCTATCCATCTCTGTGTGGTGTGTGTCTTCTGTTTGGTGTCTGTTAGTCCTCTGCTCTCACACAGAGAAACAGTCCTGTCCTTTGATTAACATCCCAGAGTGGAATCAGTCCCCCTCCTCCTGCCACAAAAGCCAGAGTGCAACTCTAAACTCCCCAAATCTGTTTAGACTATCTTAATTCCATTAATCCTCTCTCTCCTTACCTATCTCTCACTGTCTTTCGTAATCCCGCTCTCTCTCGCTTCCTTTCTCCAAAACATGTTCTCTCTCTCGCTTCACCTCTCTTCCTCTCGCTCTACCTCCCCTGTGTAGAATGCGTTGTCGTCCTTCCTCCTAGTGGAGATACTTCCTCCTCCTCCCGGGCCCACCGCTCACCTTACCCACTCCGGCTCCGCTCAGTCTCGCCTCCCACAATCAGCCCCAGAGGCAGACACCCCTCGCCCCCCTCTTCTCTCTCTCCCTCCCTCTATCCCTCAGCAGGCTCTGTGAACACAAGGGCTTAACCCTTACCCCGGTCTTTCTTACTCCTCTCTTTCTCTGGGAGAGAGACACACACACCTTGTCTGTTACACACCTGCTAGGCCTGTTGTGAATGTGTTCATGCACTCACAAACTCACCAAATATGTTTCCTAGTCTACTCCTGTGACCACAGTCACACACCAGGTATATCACATATCCACATGCCCTCAGATACAGCTGCCACGTATGCACTCTTATCAAACATAGACAAAGGTGCACACGTAGACAGTGATTTATATAGCGACTGTCATGGTGCAATTAGGGCTTGACCTTCTTTGAATGTTGTTTTGTTTTAGGGGTTTCTTTGTATTGTTCTTGCATTGGTAAGAACATTTCATTTTACTTATTTGTTTTATTGATTAATCTCATTTACTAAATAGCATCAACACAGATTACCATGTTATAGACAGCCCCCAAATAAGTGATTCAAACATGCACATCAAACAGAATGCACAAGTTACCAAGTATCGTCCCTCCCTGATCCAACCCCAGGTGCACGCGCCCCGTCTCACTCACTCGGCCCTCTTCGTTGTGCACGCTCACAGACAACCTCAGACTAATGGCCACCTCTCATTTCATTTAATCTGCCTAGGGTAGTAGTCACCAACCTTTTCTCTGTCAAGATCACTTTCCCAGCAAGCCGAGATCTACCGCTCAGATTATGTATTTTGAACAATAATTTAACAAAAATGTAACGTTAACCTAATAAAAACAGTTCTGTAGGAATGAGGTTTGTGCAGTAGGCCTAATACATTATCACAGGATATTGGCTGTATGCCTGGCCTGCCAATATTGTTCTTCTCAGACCATATTATATATAAAAACTCGAGCTTTGATAACAAAATAGATCAGTTGGTGTAGCACTTGCGAAGCACTGTGGAGCATAAATGTAAATAATTAGCGTTCTTATTTTACTGTACTGATGGTACCTGCATCTGATGCCACATGGTGCTTTCAAGACAACTGGGAACTTGGGGGGGACTAGGTCAAATCATGACGTCAGTGATCTTCAGGTCGGAATGTTGGAGCTCTAGAAGATGACTGAGTTTCCTATGTGGAATTCCAAGTTGGATGATTGTTCAAAACTATTTTTTGCAGTCTAATCTCGTTTTTTTACGAGTTCCCAGTTGTCTTGAATGCAGCGTAGTCTGAAGTCAGAGATTTCAGAGTTTCCAGTTGTTTTGAACACTGCATTAGTCTCAACGCAGGGAGGGAGAGAGCAACAGAGGTCTGTCACGGTCCCTGCCCTCTACTTCCTTTCCTCCGGTGAGACTGACCAGAGAGAAGGAACACCGTCTTCCACCTGATGGCGAAACTCAAGTCGCACCGCATCTGCCTCATGCACAAATTCATGTTGTTCCTATGACCAGAGAAAGTGAAATATTCTTTGATATTAAAATAGACACGACGAGCTGCTAATAATAATAATGCAGGGCTATCTACACTTGGCTACTCGTTTTATGTTTTGTAATAGTGTTGAATTAAAACTTAAAGTAACTTGTAAAAACAGCAGCTCTTTTCTGTATTCTTTGTCAGTTTCCCTGTGATCATGGTTTTAAAATTAATTCAATCTTACATAGGCTAGTATCAAACTTTGCTGTGGAAGCTCTGTATGCATGGAGATTTGAGCTATCCGATTTGGCCAGCGCAGTAGGCACACTCATTTTAGCCACAGATATCCCAGTCCGCTGGGTAGGCGGAGTTTGTATATTCAGACAAATTAAATGGTTCAAAATGGGAACACTTTTCTTACCCGGTGCGCAGGACTTCTGAATCAAATGCACCTACCACCAACAGAGCAAGCCTTTATCGTTGGCTTTTCTACAGAAATGTTTGGTGATCGACTAGGAATGCCTTCAAGATCGACCAGTCGATTGGCGACAACTGGCCCAGGGGAAGGGCTGGAGGCCGTCCAGCACGCTTGATTAATAATGGGCTTTTGGAAGCACCCGACTTTCTGCCACACACTTGCAGTGCCTTCGGAAAGTTTTCATACCCCTTGACTTATTCCACATTATGTTGTGTTACAGACTGAATTCTGAATGGATTAAAACAAAAATATTATCTTACCCGATAATGACAGTGAAAACATTTTTTGAAATGTTGTATTGAAAAATTAAATACAGAAATATCTCATTTACACAAGTATTCACACCCCTGAGTCAACACATGCTAGAATCACCTTTGGCAGTGATTCCAGCTGAGTTTTTCTGGGTAAGTCTCTAAGATCTTTGCACACCTGGATTGTACAATATTTGCACATTAGTCTTTTTAAAATTCTTCAAGCTCTGTCAAGTTGGTTGTTGATCATAGCTAGACAGTCATTTTCAAGTCTTGCCATAGATTTTCCAGACGATTTAAGTCAAAACTTTAACTAGGCAACTCAGGAACATTCAATGTTGTCTTGGTACGCAACTCCAGTATATATTTGGCCTTGTGTTTTAGGTTATTGTCAGTGTTGTGTTCGAGACCACCTAAAGCGGGACCGATTCAAGACCAAGACTGGAGCAAATCGAGTCCGAGTCAAGACTAAGACCGGAGGGGGGGCGAGACCAAGTCGAGACCGGGAGGGGGTCAGAGAAAGAGTCAAGACCGAGACTGGAGGGGGGGCGAGACCAAGTCGAGACCGGGAGGGGGTCAGAGAAAGAGTCAAGACAGAGACTGGAGGGGGGGCGAGACCAAGTCGAGACCGGGAGGGGGTCAGAGAAAGAGTCAAGACCGAGACCAGACAAATGCGAGTCCAATTCAAGACCAGGATTGTAATTTTGTCAAATCACCACCATAATAAGAGTTAGAAATGTTCATATTTCAGAACGACAAAAAATGCAGAGAAAATAGAGCCACTCTACAAATTATTACGAACCCAAACACACAATGGGCCTTCTACACCTTCAGATAAGGGCTAAGAATTTATAAAAAATAATAATTATAATACTATAGCAATGATAAATATATTATTTTCAATGATGTTCTGAATTAATCTCTTCAGTTTTTATTGGAAAGGAAATGGTTAACACTGAAAAGGAGAAAAAAAAGATCAGATTTAAAGATTTTTCTTTGCTGGTCTCTGGGGAGATCAATCTAGCTAGCAAAGTCAGCCATTGGCTAGGCCATCAGAAATTAGATTAAGGCATCTGCCATTCAACTGTATCAGGGCAACATTTTGGAGTGACAGTTGAATCAACCAATCACATTTTGACTTAATGGATGGGAACATTTTTACAAAACCTTATGGAAACTTCTGCCTTCTTGAAGGCCAACATAGTCACAGCTCCAAATACAAGCAGTAGTCTTCCCACGGTCTAGCCAATCAGAGCTACAGTAGACCTTTTGTACAACAAGCCATTTGCCTCATGGGCATGCCATCATTCACTTTGAACTGGACTGTGTGTTTACAGGCAGTTGCAACAGCGCGACTTTAGATCACTTGAAACCATTCGCCAAAAGCCACAAAATACATCTGAATGGATTTCTGCAAATATGTAAACACCACCAGAGTCCTCTTACATTTGGGAACTTTACAGTCCTATTGATCAAACAAGCATGAAAAGGTAGGCTCTCTCTCCCTCAGTTATGCAAATAAACAACAACAAGATCAACAACTAATGCTAGCCAGAGCAAGCTAAAATCTAACGAAGGAACATTATATAAACCCTCAAACTTTTTCAGCTAGTTGGCCGTCAAAATTGCACTGATAAACAATGGGGAATTGTAGCCGCCTCATTCTTCTGCAGCATGCCTGCCAATGCATGCTTGTCCCAACCAAGCGAACTGGCTATAGTTGGCTAGCT